>NC_058139.1:5877277-6177277 GCF_011075055.1 Mangifera indica
GCAACCGCTGACGCCTTTCTTCTGGTATGTCTTCAATTTTTTTCCTAATAATAAAAAGTACATAATGAGAAAGTAAAAAAATTAACAGCAAAGGCATATAGTTTAATAGAAAATGTAAAAAGGAAAAAAATATATGCATAGTAAAAAAAATAAACATCCAGTGTCAATCAGGAACCTGAAGTAAAAACAGATTTAGCGAACAATCTAACCAATGAAATCCCATTACAACTCATTACGAAATTTAGACATGGCCTAGCAAATAGATAATCTTACAAAGCAATCATTTCTACAATGCCTCAGACATTTATATGTCGCCATTCATCAATATGTCCACTTTAATATAAGCTTATAATTTCTTCAATCTGCATAATCATTATACGAGCCAAATCCTTCAATGTTTCAACAAATATATGCATTTCTCACACAGCCGAAAACATAACACATTGATTCTACATCATCAAGCACGGTTGAATCTAAATCACCAAATATAATTCGCTTGAAAGAGTTCTGAGTACTAAATTCATTAATACTAACCAAAGATAAGCAGCTGGATTGTATGAAGCGGGTCAAGAGGGATCAACTCCTTAGGAGGATCAAGGAATGAAACTACATCTTCTTCATCCAAGTAACTTATTTTCCCACCTGGGAGAATCTCATATGGTTTCTCATCCCAAGCTGACAATTGTGCTTTTACACCAACAAAGAGTTGAGAACCTGGAAAAAAATCACATAAACAAACAAATTTGTTAGTTTTATTAAAGTTTCATTCTTGAATAACAAAAGAGAGGAGTTTGGGTGCCTGTTGAGATTGTGAGACGGAGACCGCAGCGCCGACTGCAGGGGAAGTGTGTTTGCCGGGAAAAGGAAGAACAGAGCGGCAGCGGTGGTGGGTGAAGAATGTGAGAGGTACTCATAACGATCATCCTCCAAAGACATCATTTCCACCAGGAGGGTTTAGTGGGTTTTCAGTTTGGGGTTTTGGGTTAAAATGGAATTATTTATACTGTGAGGGTGAACAAAAAATAAAATAGGGAATCCAGGTCACACTTTAATTTCTAAACAAATTTGAGGGTTTCCATTTGGGCTAAATAAGCCCGGCCCAAGGCCATAACAGTAATATTAGAGTTGAAGCTCAGGGTGATGCCAAGACTTAAACACCGCTGGTGGTGGTGGCTGGGTTGCACTTTCAATCATCGTTTTGAGTACCGAAACTCTCATACAGAGTGAGATGGCGTCAAATGCAGCAGTGCCGTTTTGGAGAGCAGCGGGGATGACATACGTAACATACTCTAACATCTGTGCGAATCTGGTGAGGAACTGCCTAAGGAACCACATAAGAGCGAAGCCATCACTCGCGAGAAGGTTCACTTTTCAATCTCAAAGTGGGAAGATGGAAAACCCCAGAAGCCCAGTACGTTATTTTTCTCAACCCGATCCATATTTTTTAATTGTTTTTTTCCATTTGGGTTCTTTGGTTTTTGTTTGTTTTTCGATGTACTGAGCTCCATTACTGAATTGAAAGTGATCATTTAAGAACAACCCCGTCTGTATTTAATTATATGGGTCGTTTTCTATTCTGGGCATTTGATTTTTTTTTTTTTTGGTATTTGAAGTCGAAAAACCTAGACTTTGGTTGATAAAAATTGGAAGTTTTAGAGATTCAATCTTTTATATTGTGATTTGCTTTTTTATATTTATTAATTTTGTTTTTTTTTTTTGAAATTATGGGTTGTTGATCTTTCTCTGTTTGAAATTTGAGAAACCGATTCTTCGTTTCATAAAATGAATTTTTGAATACGAACTCAGGACATGAGATAGTAATGGTGATTGTTGTTGCCTTGTTGATTTGGCCTAATTTTGTTTATTTTTTAACTATTGATTGGTGGTGAATTGTTTAGGAATTACAATAAATGGCTTATAAGCTGTTGTGGAGGATTGTCCACATTTAATTTTGAATTTTTAAGACAAATGAGGGTTATTTTCGATTAACTTCAGTTAGTGATAGCTACTAGAGGATGAACTTTGTCTTTTGTGTCACGTCTTATACCCCTTTTCTTTCTGTTGTAATGTTGTTGCATATTAGATTTGCTACCTACGATAAGTGCAAATTATGGTATGTATTCAATGGTTTTGAAGCAGACTTGTAATGTGATGGCTTGTATATGCACCTTAGATTATGGTTCATGATTTTGGAGACTAGCAGTTTCTCTTTCATTACAGCCTTTATTTTGTGGTGTTCCAATACCACTAGTTCTAGCCATGACCTAACCTTATGGCTGTTGATTCTTGCCCTTTTTCCTCCTATTTTCTTTGGCTTTTATCTGATTTCAGCTAGCATCTCCTTTCTTTGTATTGACTGTATATATTCTCATGGATGATTGGTGTGGTATGTAGGCTTAACATTTCTCAACCAAATTGCAGTTTATTATATCATACCCAACTTTCCGTCTTGAGAGATCCAGTTAGCTTGTAGACCATTTAACCTTTAAGCTTCTTCCATGATTAATTTTTGCCAACTTGAGAGAATGATTGGGCCAATTCAAATGGAATTGCTTGTCTCTTAACCCATTTAAATCTCTTGCTGGAACATCCCTTATGGATAGACATCAGTTCATTTTATTTATATTCATGTATGCTTTTACAAAGGAAAGTAAATTATGGAAGAAAACATATGTTCACATATATGTATTATTGGTTGACAATCACTGTGCTTGCAATGTTGGTGAAGGTGCTTTGGCCTTGTGAAGATATTAGGTTTTGGCTGTTTCTTTGGCTAATAGGTATCAAGGAGATAGAGTACTTTTTAAGACTTGGTGATAATGGTTGGTTTCTTGTGAGATATACCCCTAATCCTTGCATTTTAATGGGTTTTGGTTTCCTAACAATTTCAAGATGGTTCTTCTTTATACTCTTGTTTTTCAGATAATTGAAATCAACTTCTAGCTGTTATGTGTTTTTCATTAGTGGTGAGATATTGGTCATTAGTGTTTGATTATCTGTCATTATCATCATTACTTTGGTTTTTTGCTAATCAATGTTCTTAGTTGTTTCTGATGAAAAATATTCATATGAAGGATCAACATAATTACCTCAGCAAGCAATTTCTTCTTTTATCTCAGTGTTACCTACATACATATATATATATTACAGTGGCTCACTTTATATAAATACTATATATGTTTATATATTAAACCAATTTTCTCTAGACAAGTAGTCTGATGACTTTTTGGTTATTGTTATCAGCTATTCGATCTGATTCACCTGAAGAATGAGTCAGGATGGAAAATCGCTCTTTGAATGTCAGCATGGAGCGTGCATCATTTACTCGGGAAGCTTCATTTCATTATGTCATTTTGGTAGATTTAATTTTATCAAGCTTGGACCTCTCAAATCAAACAAGATTTGGATTTCTGGTTCTGCAGGTTAATGCACATGTAATAATGTTATTGGCATCTGCTCTTTGAAATATACTTGTTACATCAATCCTTTTATGGAAATTGATGGGTTACTCTATTTTCCGTATTAACCTGCAATGTTTACCTGTAGTATGACACTGAACTTGATAAATTTGAGCTCCTCTGAGATTAATAAGATCTGGCTATATTTATGCCAAACACCAACAGAGTAAAAGGAAATTTTCTTCTTTTTTCATTTTAATAACAAGTCTGGCAACTCTTTTTCAATATCTGCAAGATCTTTGCAAAACCTATATTGTGGCTTGTTGAGCTTTTATAAATAACAAAGCTTCCATGTTTTAATCGATGCTATAGAATTTTGCTTCAGTAGGAGATGATGTACAAGATGTAGAAATAAAGAAGCAAATGAAAAAGGAATGCGGACCAATCAATTCATGTGCTTGATCCTTTCCACTTGGAACAGGAATTTGTTGGGGGTAGTTATAATGGCATATTTCTGTACAAGCACAATCAACAGTAAGCACCTAACTTTACGGAATGTATTAACTATAGAGATAACAGTTGTTCCAAAACGTACACGCTATCACAAAATTTGATGGGATTGAGTGCTAATTTGGTCATAGATGATGGCGTCATTGGTACCAAATAAGAGTAGTTACATTAAGGCCCTGTGGCCAAAACACTTAAAGCTAACTAGCCAACATTATAGAACAAAAAATCTTGGAGAAGCGTGACTTATTATAATATTTTTACAAACGGTTACCTATTTCCACCAAGATTTAGTATGAAAAATGTAGCCCCATCAAAGTGAAGCTATGACAATAATCAATAAATAAATAAGGGGTAAATTACTATTTTCCAAACAAGATTTGGTGGTATTGCCCATCACTAAAACGTGCTGGGCGCATTTTGATAGTATTTTGGGTGAATAAAATTTGCATTCTGGGTATCAGCCAATGCTTGGTAGCAAGTAAATTGACAGTCAACCAAACAAAGAGCTCAACCATTTGGTCCCTAAGATATGACCTACCTCGATGAAAGCCAGTACAATCTGATTCTAACATTTAGGTCCTTTTGGTCCCTAAGGTACGGTCTTAGATTTTTTTTTTTTTTAATCTTAAATACCCTTCATATGCAAATTTTTTATTTTCTTTATAGATGGAATTGTACCAAAATTTTCTATCAGCACCAGTATTGTTTTTAATTTCATTTTAAAAAATAAAATAAAATAGGAGTACCTTATTGAACTTTGAAGGTAACAATTATAATAAATAGTCTCTTCCACCTTATACATTATAATTAATCTTAATTTTATTTAAACTTTACATTTATTCAAAATTCTTTATATAATTAAATATCAACTAAATCTAAAAGTATTGTGATTATTTTGCCAATCCTATACAATTTTGAGGACAACAATAACTTATATTCAATTAAAATTACAAGTCATCCAACTATACCACAATCGACCACCACCCACTACTCCTATCAACACCACTTAACAAAATATTCCCACCACTTAAGCAACCACCACCACCACCCATCACCAAAAACACTTTGGATTTAGACAAAATGAAATCGAGATTGATTAGTATAAAATCTTTCTTGTTCAATTTATCAATATCTTGAATTCACCTTAATATTTTCTATCAAGATAAAACATGATAAACGAGTCAAAATTGACCGACCACTTATTAAAGTGATATTCCTATAATGTCGATCAAGTTGTCATTACACACACTTTAAACTTTTTTATTTAATCTCTATATTTCGATTTATTATAGTTTCTCCATTGTCATTTCTCATTTAACCCTCATCTTTGATTTGTTGCAATTTTCTCTTATTCTTCACACTTTGATTTAGTTTTAAATAGGGATACATTTCAATAAAATTATATCTTAATTATTACGAACATATTAATAAGTTATAACTAATAATATTTCAAATAATTTATTTTTATGATAATATTTTATATTTTTAATAAAGAATTATTCAAATAAAAAGTGTATCCTAAGTGTTATTTAGGGTAAATTTGAGACAAGTCACACTTGAGCTCAACCAATTTTTTAAAACATTAGCTCGAACTCAATATGACAAGTGGTGCTAGAACTTGCCTATTATAGACTCAATATTGTGGATATAGCTTGAGTTCATGTAAGCAAAGCTTAAGTTTAACAAACTTAAAGTAAAATAACATTATTTCAAATCTAATCATATGATAAAACAACGTCATTTTATATTGTTTCTATAATGTAACACTAGGGCAAATAATATTATTTCAAATTAGCTAAAATAATATTATTTTATCTACATACATGATTCACTTGTAGGCCTATCAGCCAAACACCCCATTACTTGGTCTCAATAGTATTGTATACCCATGACTCAAGCTCGAATATAACCACTCATTTTAAGTGCATTCCAGGTGAATTAGTAGTTGTGCTTAAGCGAGGACAACTTGAATCCATCCCTCAGTGTCACTGGATCTTTGTGCTTAGGCTAAACCTCAAGGACCACAATGTATTTATGTGACCAAACAAAATGAACCCGAGCACGCTCGAGTAAATCCAGCGAGGAAAAGAAAAGAAAATTATCGGAGGCAAAGAGAGTCGTGCTGTGCTGGCTTTCGCCACCAACTGCTCGGTTCTTTTCACCAACATCAAAGCCACCACCACCTCTTTCTCAGATCTAACTTTGATTCCGATCTTCATATTCGCCTGATCCGCCGATATATTTCATTACAACATGTCAGCAACCAAGACGGCTCGGTCTCGGGCAGCGCCGGCTAAGGAAAACGGCGCCGCCAAAGTTGAGGAAGGTTTGAACTTGTTCAAGTCAGACAAATTCGACGCCGATGTCTATGTCAAGTCCAAGTGCTCTCTTAACGAAAAGGTTCGTCTTTCTCTTTGTTATATGTATCGAAATGATGTTAACTTGGCTAACAATAATCATTTTCTTTTGTCGTGGAACTGCGTGAATTGTTAATTTTTTTTATTTGTTTATGCGTTATAGCGAGTTTAGAAATGAGAATTTGTATTTGTTTTACTTTGAAATAGGAATTAAAGCAGTTATGTTCGTATCTTCTGGATTTGAAGAAAGCTTCTGCTGAAGAAATGCGTAGAAGTGTGTATGCTAATTATGCGGCCTTCATTCGGTTAGTGTTGATATATTATTATATTTACTCTTGAAATTAGTGGGAAATTATTTTTTTTTGTTCTGTTCGAGTTATGTTTGTGCATTGAGTGTACTCCTAAGTGGTGAATTCTCAAGTATTATTAGACCGGTAAGATCTTATAACTTTTCAAGAAAAGATGAATCTCTGAGGACGTGATTTTTTTTAAAACATTTTAGAGCGGTTATTGAGTGGCTGACTAGTTTGTCACAGTTTAACGGCCTGATAAGCATTTCAATTTTGTGTGTTTTTAGAACACTGATTTTATCTTTATGGCATGTTTAGATAATGTTTGGAAGTGGTGGGGATATGATTAATTCATTTCTGTTTTTTGATTTCAAGAGTTATGTTTATATTACAGAACTTCAAAAGAGATATCAGATTTAGAGGGGGAACTTTCGTCCATCAGAAACCTGTTATCTACTCAAGCTGCTTTAATTCATGGTTTAGCTGAGGGAGTTCACATTGATTCCTTTCTGTCAAAGTTTCTGACGTCTCTGATTCAAATGGTGATTCATTAAATCTTGAAAATAGAGGATCTTCTGACATAGAAAAATGGTCAGTAGAATTCCCTGATCTCCTTGACGTATTGTTAGCTGAGAGGAGAGTTGATGAAGCTCTTGCAGCTTTTGATGAAGGAGAAAGATTAGTTGCTGAAGCGAAGCAAAATAAAACTTTGGACCCTGCTGTCATTCAGTCTTTACAGAGTGTAGAGAATGCCATCATTGAACGCAGGCAAAGGTTAGCTGATCAGCTTGCTGAAGCTGCTTGCCAACCTTCCACTCGTGGTGCTGAGCTTCGTGCAGCCATATCAGCTCTTAAAAAACTTGGTGATGGCCCTCGTGCTCATAGTTTATTACTCAATGCACATTACCAGAGATATCAGTATAACATGCAAAGCCTTCGTCCATCAAGCACCTCATATGGAGGAGCATATACTGCTGCCCTCTCACAGTTGGTGTTCTCTTCTATTGCTCAAGCTGCTAGTGATTCATTGGCTATATTTGGTAGGGAGCGTGTTTATACGTCTGAGCTTGTGATGTGGGCTACAAAACAGACAGAAGCTTTTGCTCTTCTTGTAAAAAGACATGCCTTAGCTTCTTCGGCGGCTGCTGGTGGATTAAGAGCTGCTGCAGAGTGTGTTCAAATAGCTCTAGGTCATTGTTCTTTGTTGGAAGCTCGTGGCTTGGCACTTTGTCCGGTGCTCTTAAAACTCTTTAGGCCTAGTGTTGAACAAGCACTAGATGCTAATCTAAGACGAATTGAGGAGAGCACTGCTGCTTTGGTAGCTGCTGATGATTGGGTGCTTACCTTGCATCCAACAGGTACCCGTCAATCTGGAAGGTCTACCACTGCATCCCTTGGTAGTGCAGTGCAACATAAACTTACAAGTAGTGCTCATCGGTTCGCTTTGATGGTCCAGGTCAGCAATTTGTTTACCACATCTATTTGACTAAAACAAAGCATCACGGCTCCCACACTTCCTTCCTTTCCCCATTTTTCTTATTACTTTACATGGACACAATATGGACATCATGTATGTCTTGTTAGTTCTTAGGCATATACTAGGTATGATATATGAGTAGATGTATTAGGATATTGATAGAATGAATTTTTCATATTCTTTCTCAGCGTGGCATTCGAAACTGCCCTGTTTAAGTGACTGATTTTAGTTGAAAGTTAGTTGTTGAGATGATGGACTAGTTACTTCACTAATTATATGTATTTATTAGTTCCTCCCAATTTCCCCATTTTATTTTCTACTTGCTTCTTTTTTGTTCTCTTCTTACAGTCCTTGAACTTGTAAGGATAAGAAGATTTGTTATTTACATGGTGCATGCATTATGCCTGAAGTTGTACCTTGGTATACCAGAAGCAGATATTCATGTAAAATCAGCTGTCTTCTTTTATGAGAATTGATTGCCACCAGTTTATTCATTGTTAATCTCTTTGATTTTTGGATGTTGTAGCCCAAATTGTTGAAGGTCATATATTTCTTGAATTTTTTTTGATTGGTTGATTGATGTTTTCAGATTTTCTTCTCATTTGACTTCTCCATTATTGGTTGTCTAATTTTATGTTTGCTTGATGCCTGTATCATTTGCTATTACAGGATTTCTTTGAGGATGTTGGACCACTTTTAAGTATGCAGTTGGGAGGTCAAACATTGGAAGGCTTATTCCAGGTATTTAACTCGTATGTTGGCATTCTTATTAAGGCATTACCTGGATCAATGGAAGAAGAAGAAAGTTTTGAAGGTTCAGGAAACAAAATTGTGCGAATGGCTGAAACAGAAGCTCAGCAGATTTCATTATATGCCAATGCATCAGTACTAGCAGATGAACTATTACCACGTGCAGCCATGAAACTCTCTCCTATGAATCAAGCAAATTACAGGGATGATACTCAAAGAAGGACTCCAGATAGGCAAAATCGTCACCCTGAGCAACGAGAATGGAAGAGGCGACTTGTGAACTCAGTGGATAGATTAAAAGATGCTTTCTGTCGACAGCATGCTCTAGATCTCATTTTTACTGAAGATGGTGATAGCCATCTCAGTGCTGACATGTATATAAACATGGATGGAAATGTGGATGAGTTGGAATGGTTTCCATCTTCAATATTTCAGGTAAAATTTTAATTACATTGAGGTTCTCTCGCAATATTTTGCCTGCCTCATTTGTTGCTAGTCTTCTAAAGTAAAGGCTTCTGGGATATTTATTTTGACTTTTACATTTCATATTTATATAATATTATAAAATAAATAAGTTTTTTATGTCCTGGAATCATTCTTTCCATTGACAAAGTGTTTTCTGTTCTATATGTAAATCCTTTACAAGATATTAAATGCTCTTTTATTTATAAAGTTTGAGTTCACTATGCATAATGACATAATGACCCATTTAATTGAATAATGACTTAGCTAAATTAAGATTTATTATACAAAATAGGAACTTTAAAAGAATTATAACAGGCTTCAACAATTTTTTTGTTCCATGTGTTCAATTCCTATCTAAATTCTATTTTAATCGAAATTTAGTCATAGAATTCTATTTTGCATCAAATTTCCCAGGAAAGAAAAATTATACTGAACTGCTAAGATCACTGAGTTTTCTTTTAAAGTATTGATCTTTTGAAATTTGCATCTTTTGCCCAGTAGTAAATATTATTCTTACAATATCTTGATATAGCTGTACTTATTATTGGGATTAAACTGTGCTATTAAATAAAATCTCTCCCTGTGCGCTTTCAAAAATGTATGCATATCTATGTATGTACTTCTTATTGGGGTTGAACTGAGCTGTTAGATAAAACTGTCCTTCTCCCTTCCCCTCCCTCCCCACCCAGAAGTCTACTCACTCATCAATTAAGTATGTTTGTTTATATGCAGGAATCTTTTTGTATGACTCAGGACTGTATTCTTAAAGTTTTGCTCATTGTAAAATTATTCTCCCTCCAACTGGTTTGAAATCCAATATGCATGTGTTTAGTATCTATGCATTTATGGGAGTGATAAATATATCTGTAATATCTCTCGGTTCTAAAGCTTCTTTAAAAATAACATTTTTGTTACCTCTTTGGTTGTCTGTGCAGTCATATCCTCTTAAGCTTCTAAAGCTCTAGAATTTACATGTTTTGGTGGTATTTGACATTTTGGTTGACATACTTTTTGATTGGCCCTTTTGAGTGGTTTTAGTAGTCATTAAGTGGTTTTTTGGTAAAACTAACTTGATTGGAAAATAATCGTGGTTGTGTAAAGTGGTTATCTTCATTTTTGAGATAAGTTTGGTGCTACTTAACCGCTAGCCTTGAATTTCTGGCGGTCAGCTGAAGAAATTGTTGGAGAAGCTTCTGAATTGTCATCATTTGTGAAGTATAAAAGGAAATCATGTACAACTTTTATATATCTGCTTCAAATTTTGTGTAATATGATACACATTCATATTTTGTTGATTTTATATTTTTGTTTGCAGTTCTGAGTTTTTTTTCTATGATGCAGGAACTTTATGTAAAACTAAACAGGATGGCTAGTATAGCGGCAGATATGTTTGTAGGAAGGGAAAGATTTGCGACACTACTATTGATGAGACTGACAGACACTGTCATTTTATGGCTTTCAAATGACCAAAGCTTTTGGGATGATATTGAGGATGGGCCCAGGCCTTTAGGACCTCTTGGTCTTCAACAAGTATGGAAATCTGGCATCCATCTATTTGTTATTTTTTTGGCACTACTGAGTTTTTGTAATAAACTATTTATTTATTGTTGCATGTGCAGTTCTGTCTTGATATGAAGTTTGTCATATGCTTTGCTTCTCAAGGTCGCTACTTGTCACGGAATTTGCATAGAGTTGTCAATGAGATCATATCTAAAGCCATTGCAGCATTTGCTGCTACAGGCATGGATCCCTATAGGTAAATGATGTAGTTTTTTTTGGAAATCAGTTTCATTTTTTTAAATAATCCTAAATTATTATCCATTTGGATACATTTATAATGATGCATTATATTATGCATGTATATTTCCAAAGTTCGATTTTAAACTTTTTCCTCAGGGTACAAAGTAATTGATATGCAATGTTTATTCATCCTCTTACTGTAACTGGAAATTTGTGATATATATCATATACATGTCATATTTCAACCTCAAAAATTACAAGTTGAAAAATTGGACTGTGGAATAAATTCAAAAGTGATAGTCAGCAAACATTGAGTTTGCATTTCGTGAGAACTCTTTGATCAGCATTTTGCCTTTTTGAAGAGGTTTCTCTTGATATGGTGTTTGGTGTTCTTTAGGATTAGGTTGTCTTGATTTAGTTATCCCTATGAAAAACTGTTACATGATACTAGGAATGCAAATGGCTGGTTTATTTCCATTTGTTGTCCTTTTTATCACTTGAGTATTATCAAAATGATGATGTCAGGAGGGAAGAAAATGGGAAGTTTGGATGTCTTTCTGATATTTTAATTTTATTGGAGGGACTGCTCGGTGAAATATTTAATTCCTCAGTTATGAGGATATTTTATATTAATTGGGGTTAATAGCTCCTATCTTTTTCATACATCTAGTCCTGTAGTTGAGTCATATCTTAGAATTTGAAAATCCTGTTGTTAGATATCTCTTATTTTGAATAAGACTGCAATTTGTCTAACCCTTTTTTTTTTTTTTTTGCTTTGTAGGTTGGTGAAGTGACCAATCTAGAACAGATCTCTCTCTGTTTATATCTCTTTTTGGTCACACTTTATGAAGACAGCAAAATGTCAAAATAACTGTACTGGAGGAACTACTTCAACTGACAGTAGATTCTTTCAAAATTAGCAGTATACTTTGAAACTGGTGAGAACCTGGTAAATGTTACCCAGCAAGTGGTTAATTCACTGCTGAAATTAAATGATGTGATGAAGTCTCCAGCACTGAGTTTAATGAAGAGAAAAACAAGTATAGAAGTGAAGAGGCTTAGATTTGAGAATAAAGATTGTGTAAGAAGATTCTGGATTTGAATTTTGACATGGAGATTTTTGAAAAAAGATAGTTTAGAAAATACAGAGTTGTCAATAGAAAGACAGGATTGATATAGGTTAAAAGAAACAAAGAGTAATTTACATAAGCGTGCAGCTCTGTCTGGCTACATGGGTTTGCTTGGATGGAGTTTGTTTCTGTTTGTTTATATTACAAAATTTTAGATGATATCAGTAGTTATCCCTGACAGTCTTCTGCCTTTTCCCTTTCTACGCAGATTAACAAAGACCTCAAAAGATTTTATTTCTCTTGCTTCCATTGAAGTTCTTCTATTGTTTTCCTGACATTTCTTTCCTCACTTTTCTGAGAACACCTAGGGGATAAAGTGACAGAAGCTTCATGTAATTGGGAATTCAGAATATCTAAAGTTTTTCTAAGTACTTTTTAGCTCCTATATGAGCTAGTCTGTTCTTCTTTTCTGAACAACTTTTAAAATCTAAAGGAAATCTTTGGAGCAAGATGAAATTTAACTTCAATTAGCTCTGTATGGGTCTTTTAATTTATCGTATACATAATTGCTTTGCTTTTTATTTGCCCATTTAACTTTCCTGGAAACATCTATGTTTATCTTCTTCCCAAACCTAAATTATCTACCTTTATAACTCTTCATCTCCCATGATGTTACCTTTGGAAGTCACCCCTTAGCAGTTAGCTTTGAGGGCTTTAAGGTGTCTCCTGCATTTTAATTATTCCAATTTGGTGACCAAGCTCTTTGCCTTTTAGATTTTTTTTTTCTAGTTACAAATAAGCATTATGAATTGTATGTAGATTTTAAATGTTTTTCTCTGACCATGTTATAGTTGTGACATCAATATTAGCAATAAATTGACTGCATCTTGTGAAATTACTGAGCTTGGTCAAAGATTCCTCCTCAATCTATGCATTGTTGGAAGTTACAACCTGTGTTTCTTTTGACCTTTGATTATGGCTATCTTTGATCAAGGATCACATGCTTCTATAAATTATTGTCAAATTGACTTGGTTGTCCATGTTTTGCTGTTCCAAATTGCAAGTCATCAATGAGTTATTTATTATTATGTCAGATACCTCCATCTTTTTCAACATAGATTTGGAAAAAGACTTGTCTAAAGCTTAATTTTTGAACAACTTCCTTTGATGCAAAATAGCATGAACGTTGATTTTGCCTCATAATATTACCATTAATTCTTTTGTTCGTTTTCCTTTTGGATTTGATATTATCAAATGAAAAGAAATTGGTTTGCATTGGCATTTTGGTATTTTGAGATGTAGCTTTCATAAAATATCCTACTCATTTAGGCTGAGATTTTATTTTATTTTGTTATCAGTGTGCTGCCAGAGGATGATTGGTTTAATGACATTTGCCAAGAAGCAATGGAAAGATTAAGTGGGAAGCCTAAGGAACTTAACAGCCCAACTGCCTCTGTCTCAGCACAGTCAATTTCTTCTGTAAGATCCCATGGGAGTTCATAATTGATGTATATTTCTCTGTATATTAGACAGCCAACAGTGTGCCATTAATTTGCAGGTGAGTGATTGTGTTCATAATTAGACACCATTTTTCTTTCTTCTTCTCTTTTTCCTTTCCTTTAGGTTTCAAATTTCTTGCTTTTATTTTTCCTACATTTTTCAAATTTTGCTGCATCACCCAAAACTGTATAGGTTGATGCTTGTATGATACCTAAAATTAGGAGTTCGTTTTTTGTTTATGGTTAAGCAAGTATTTTCTGTTTGTAAATGGTGATCTCTTTATTTCAAAATTTATACTATTCTTTGACAATGGTGGATGCAGTTTGTGGTATTCTTCTAAGCATCAAATCCAAATTTAAGACATTCTGTGAAGTAAAATAGAGGGAGAGAAATTTATTTTTTTCTATCAAATCTTAAGTAGACAGTTATGATTACAACATTTAGAGGCTGTAAACATACAAGGAATAAGGTAAACTGAATTAGGCTAGGTTACTGGTAACAAAACTGCGAAATTGTCAAGACCTAGCTTCATTTGCTTGTCAGGGGTGTTCACATATGATAGTCCTTTGATGACTTCTCTCGTGTCAGGCCTGATGTTTGGCTCCTTGGTGCAAGTCTGCAGAAAGCACTCCAATTACTTGTTTCGGGATATTTGAATCCAGAATTTCCTCCTTTCAACAACATGATTGATTTATACATTGGTTTCCTTCTTGCTATTAGAGAACCCATTAACTATATAAATCAGACTACTTGTTCTTTGTGAAAATGCATTTTCTGTTAATGGGATCATAAAAGACTTTTTGGTTAAGAGATTTGAGTGCAGGATAACTCCAGAAGTAGAATGAATAGAGAAGTGCCTGGCGCCGTGTAATCAATTGTACCTGGAATTAAGATTGAAGATTTTGTAACAGGAGACTGATACAGGAGCTTAGCAATTCCAAAGCCAGATATATAAGACTCCGTCTCAGAAGTCTATATATTCCAACCGTTAACAACAAGATTTTATAGGAAAATAGCACATCTTACATTCGTCGTCAGACTAATTATCGTCTTTATTCGCCTGAAACTCCTTTTATAAATAGTTTCTTCATATAGAGGCTTTTATCCTTTTCAGCTTTTTGAGTGATTTTCTTCAACAGCCTGAATAAATGTGCTTCTTCATCTAATATTCGTTATCTATGCTACTTCATTGCCATTTTAAAAGGAAATGCGTTGACTGTTTGATTATGATATAGTCCTTATTGCAGAAAATGGGCAATGGTTCTTTTTGAACTTTTTAGTTTTAATTTTCAACCCAGATACTCCAACCCCACGGAGCATACGTTGAATCATGTCTATAAATGCAGTGTCCGTAAAATAGAAATACTCCTTACCCAAAAAAGGTAGACAATCTTGTTACTAAACAACCATACTACTAAAAGCTAAGAGAAATGATAACCTCTCTGAAATATAAGATTTATGGTAAACTTTATTCTTTTCACATTCTATCACTCTTCTTCACAGTACAAGACGATGTTTCATGTCAGCAATATCACTTGTTTTTTTTTTTTTAAACCCTCTCTTTATACTGTCGGCAAGAGTCAACAAGAAATGTGAAAAGAGAATATTACTAACATCAAGTCAAAGATGAAGTTTCCTCGGACACCATAATATATCCTTCCCACCTCAAATTAATAATTTAAATACCAAGAAACACCACAAAAACCAAAGATGATAAAATATGCTGCAGTTGAACACCTGAAATAACATGGTCCACAAAAAGAGAGACAGAGAGAGAGAGCAGGGCAAGGATTGAGAAAGCCCATGCAGTATTAGATTCTTTAATCAAAGGAAAACCACCATTAAACTCTCCATTTCTATCTTTCATTTATTCTCGCCCTATAAATACTTTCTGTCACAGATTTACCAAACATGCATCATGGAACGTAAACAAGCACCCAAGAAGTTCTCCAAAATCACAGCATGCAGACACCATTAACTATAAAATCAGAGTTAGAAACTTGCAGAAAAGCTTCCTTGTTGATGACTAGTCCCGGCTCAACATTTTGTCTCAAATCAGCATCTGGTGAAACTTAACATCTTAAGTCCTAGGAGCAGTCAGTTTTAACATCCAGATAGGGATGTTTGAACGGCTTTGTTGACAAATAAAGAGCACAATTACCTGAAACAAAAGCATCTGCAGAACCTGATCTCAAACACGAAGCTTGGTCATTTAATACAGAAATCCTGCATATAAAATCACAGCATAATACATTTTCTGACACTTCTCAGTGTATTATGCTTTGAAGACTCTGAATGTAAAAGAACCCACTTCAGCTCTTTGCTTAACTGATGGACTTAATTCCCTAAATACCCCTATTGAGAAAGTGGAGATGGATGGCAATGTCAATTGTAAGTAATTTTCAGAAAAAAAATGATTGATGGTGATTTCCTAGCTCTCTGGTACCATAACAAACTCATGCCATGAAATGAAACTAAGGATCACTCTCAGATGTAATGTTAGGTAATGTAATGTAATTAAACCTTTCACCAAAAAAACTCACATCAACTTCCCATGTCGTGTTGAGCAATGTAATGTAGTTGAACCTAATAATATAGAAAAATAAGTAGTAGAGGACAGCATTCGCTTAAACTAGGACTTAATTTTGATGTGCAATATGATCAATGAAGTGGTAAAGCACATAAAATCTTAAAAACTGCAACCCATGCACCAGTTCTACAAATTTAACAACATCCAAACCCCTATTAATATATCTGCAAATTAACACATGCGGCTCATAAATGCATGCTATAGGTAATTAGTGTAACATGACAATGGTATGGTCATGACACCACTATGTGCATTCTTTCATATGAGAAAAGATGCTAATGCTGATGTTGACAATGAAATGGATGCATGCAACGGCAGCAAGATGCATCCTATCATGTAGTTGAATTTTCCCGAGCATAAAGAACAGAGTACATTCCCTTCAAGCTAACGGTAGGTCAGAACTGGTGGAACTCCATTTGCTGCTGGAGAAGTAATAGTGTGGCCCCCATCCTTTCTTTTTCCAAAAGGATTCTTTGAATATGTACTCTTAAGTCAAGGGAAACAAATAGTGGTGCTCAATGTACTCAACATTTGGATGATTAAAGAAAACAAAGAAAAATCACAACAAAAGAGCTAAAAGGATATTGTATCCGCATGCCGACAGAACCAGAACTAGGTATAACAGCACCCTGCAAATTATGATGCACATTGGTTGCACTGTTCACATCCTGCGTGTTGTTTGCATAAACTTTAGGCACAATTGATCAATGAAACCTAGGCATGTGAATATGAAAATATTGATTGAAACAACTAGATCAAACCAAATGTGAAAGGGAATAAATGAAACCTACTTCAAACTCGATAAAGCAAACAGTATGTCTTTCTTGTCTCAAGACCTTCATTTGCTTAAAACCAGGTTGCCTGCACCAAAAATTAGAAAATGAAACATCAGACAATACTGTCATACAAAGAAATAATAAAGCTCAAATAATAGCCAGGAAAAAGACATCCTTACACACTGAATAGGCCCCTTAGCTCTTCCTCATTTATGTTCTCTCCAAG
The DNA here is from genome assembly GCF_011075055.1 of Mangifera indica. Taxonomy (NCBI): domain Eukaryota; kingdom Viridiplantae; phylum Streptophyta; class Magnoliopsida; order Sapindales; family Anacardiaceae; genus Mangifera; species Mangifera indica. The sequence continues at coordinate 5,894,427 of NC_058139.1, forward strand.
GTTACCAATGAACAAGGTATTGCAAGGAGGGTTATCTTTTGTATTCTGTAAGAAATTGACATATAAATTTAAAACCAAAACTATTGAGTGAAGAACATATATAAACTAACTCATGAAAAACACACAAACAAAAACAAAGGAAAAAGGTTTAAACTCCTCAGAAAGCTTGAAGTACACATGAAAATCACAATAAAAAAAATAAGCAACACAAGTTACCAAGAGTGGTATTAAGCACTGTAAGATAAAATGCCATCAATACAACTAAATCATTCGATGCACCATCTAGACACAGGTGGCAATGTCATAGTTAACAAATGGAAGGATAAAAAAAGAGTTGATAATACCAATTAATTTTCTTCTTTCTTGTATGATCTAAAAAATGAAAATCCACATAATGTACATCTTTTTCGTTAATAGCATCAGTAGCATCCATCTTATATATTATGATATATGGGCCAAAAACCTTAGATGTTGGTTTTACTATAGAATACATCTAACACAAGCATTTCAAAAGGTTGAGGTTTGTGACTACATATAAAAAAGTTGCAGTTCCCACTAGAAACAAAGAATATGAAAAAGTAAACCTTAACACGTGCTCAAACCTCTAGAACATTATTGCATCAAATAGAATTAAGTGATAAAAATAACAATGGCTAGTTAACAGTCAGTAAATTAACAAAATTAACAAAAAAGAATTATAATGCCTGTTCAAATAATTACATAGAACCAGTAATCCAAAGCAATATTTTAAATCTCAAAATACCTTCTCAAACACACCCCCCTGGCCCACCTGTGTCCTCTTTCTTTGTAATACACAATGGCAGGTTTTCAGTAATTTATTTGAAGAGTAAGCTTTGAGAAACAAATGTTATGGTTAGAGGAATTTGTAAGGGATCCAGAATAAGCCCAAGCTTTTTTCCCAGTTGAAATAAATCAAGACTCAAGCTTCCCCAAAAATATTGTAGTATCTTGCTCTATAGTAAGTGATTCGTACCAAGATATGGAACTAACGTCATATGATTCTATGTGTCATTTCGTCCTAGTCATTTCATAAGAATCTACCAATGTTCAAAGCCCTTATTTAACATGGATAAAGACAAATCAATTTTATAATAATTGAGTAACAAGTTCTACAAGTGAGATAGACAATAGGAGATTGAAAGACTATCCAAGTGCCAATCGTAAACAACTAGCAGGCCACCAAATAGACCTTACAACAAGCAACAGTACCGGAATACTCAAAACCTTGAGCAGATGTAATAACTTCTCGACAAGCTCTAACTGATCACAAGATTGTTTGCAGGATATACAAGTTACATGCACATGGCAAAATAAGATTTTTAACTTGAGCAGAGCTTGGTAAAAGTGTCAAGGATAGGACACAAAAGCAGGATTTCTTAATAATGAAAAGGAGTGAGCAAAGGACAAAAAGACCACGGTTAACAGGCTATTTCTAGGTACTTTTAAATCAAAGGTACCTATGAAAAGAGATGATTGGAGAATATTTTCATGTATTGATTCAAAGAAAAGAACAACATTATATAAAAAGTGTATCCAACTAATTTAGGAAAGCTATTAACCATATCTATCTAACTTAGAAAAGATATCTTCACATTCCTATTTTACATGATATATTCCCTATCTACATGATATTACAACAAATATTTCAACAGTACCCAAAAAAAAAGAGCATTAATAACATTCGTTAAAGCTTTGTTTCAGATTGGATGGAGATGACTTGATACAAAACTTTAAGTAAAAGTAAACAAGGAATAAACAATGACCTTCAGAATACTAAATAAATTTAATGCTAAGAAAACTGCTCCGCAATATTGTAAAGTGTAACAGGTATATTTTTGGTAAAGAGCATCTCAGCCATTATACTAAAACAAAACAAAAGTAGTAAGCATGTAGGACTCTCAAAAGAACTCATCAGAGTGTGAAAAAGCTTTGTCTGGAATAATGCTGGATAAGATTACATTTGAAAGCACAATGGAGCTCAAGACATCAAAGGAAGCAAAGGGAAAGGAACTAATGCAGAAACACAGCCTAGTTCTAGATTAGAATATTAAAGAAACAGCAGGGAACTTCCAGAAACCCAGACACAAGCAACAGACATGGCAATTGATCATCACCTGAATAGGAACATAACTGCTAGGAGCTGGTACAGGAGCAGGAGTAGGCATTGGTACTGGAGGAACAGGATAACCTCCATATGGGTCATACGGAGGAGGAGCAGGAGCCATATACCTAAACCATGTATAGATGTGTGAATCAGAGGAACAGCAACTCATTAACAAATAAATACTGTGGATTTATCCTACTGACTTGCTGGTGTCTAAATTACCTTCCCCATCAAGGTAAGCAAACTATGTAACTAAAGAAGATTTTCATGATGACGGAATAGTTTCTTACCCATGTGGACCCCAAACAGGAGCAGAAGGAGGGTGAAATGGAGATGGAGCTGTATAACCAGCATGTGAATAGTCACCACCAGTCCGCAAACGTTTACTTTGATCGTATGCATTAGAATCTGCAACTATTCCTAAAAAAGCAAGGAAACCATTAGCATATTGCAATAGCTTAACAAGATACTGCTTGATTAAAAACCGCCAAGGCTTTGAAGCATGATATAAGACAAGTTGAAAAAAATGAGAAGAGAGCTCTAGAAAAGCAAAGGGTGTTCAAAATTCAAATTCAGCCATGAAACTTATTCTTTTTTTTTTTTAATAGAATTTGAGGAGTATCAAATTATATCAGAGCCAAAAGTTAAAAAACAAAAAAAAACCCTTATCCACCTAGTTTGGTAGGTGAAGTTCATTGTAAAGATTTGCCAAAACTGAGGATATCATTTAAAAAGGCATACCGTTTTTATTCACATTAAAAGATTTGCTTCTGTTCATAATTCATTTGGAATGTATTTAGTCCTTAGAATTTTCAAATTGAATTAGATTACTTTGAATTCAGCTTGTTATTGGTTTGATTTGGTTATTGAAAAGCCCATTTGCATCCAAATGATGAAAATTCCAAATGCCAACCTATCATGTCTCTAAAGAGGTTTTAGTGTGGCTTTGATCTAAGTCCTTATATTCCCAAACTTCTAAAACTAGGAATTTGCTTCACAATTTAGAAAAGAGTTTAATCCTGATCACTGGCAGCACTGGATCTGGATTAAAATAGAAAGCTGTACCTTCCTAGCACAAGAAAAATTATCCTCTGAGATGCTTCCACAAGAAAACCATTCTTAAAAAACTGAACCATGAAGTTAATGACTTTCTTTTTAACATTTCCGAATGATAATCACTTTCAAGAACTTTCTACTAAAACTCAATTGACAATAGAGCATATAAGTCATAAGAAAGCAAAAAATACATCTATATAATCCTACTATATTGAACAAATTTTATTCCTGTACCATCTAGCTGTACACACACTATTAACTGTTCTCTACTTTGAAAGGGAACCTACAGAATAATGAAAATAGATTTTTAACCTCCTAAATACGATGAAACAGCAAAATTGAAGGTATCAATGTCAATGCAAAATTATCTCCAAAGAGTCACACAAATTTAAATGTTATTCTCTCTTCCTACATTTCCTAAGTAATCCAACAATTAAAAACACAAAATCTAATAAAAAGAAAACAAGCACCTAAGAAGTACAATTGTATAAAACTCACCTCTCTTAACAAACAGATTTTTTTTGGCCATTTCAGTGTGCAGCACAGATTTAGTCTCTGCATCAAATACCATTTCCTAGAACCCCCAAAGAAAAAAAAAACTATTATTTTTTCAGAAAAAAAATATATTAGTAATGAAAGTAGTGAGTCAAAAAAGTCCAAAGCAAAAACCTGAAGTGCATCTTTCGCAGCAACTGCAAACTGGGCTGTCGAGAAGAGAGCAAAACCCATCGGTTTTTCTCCCTTGTAGTTCACTTGTGACGCCTCGTAGCCAGGCAGCCATCTCAGTAGGTTCTGTAGCTCTCTCTCCTTAACGTCTTCAGGCAGCCCGGTTATGAAAATTGTGCGAACCTAGTACAGAGCAATACTTTCTCATCGTTTCAAACAATTCATTAAAAGATTGAACAATTCATCAATTGCATTCTCTTGGAAGAGGAGAGTTTCTAAAAGCCTAATATTCGTCATCAAATCAAAGATTCTATATTAATTCAAAAACCAAATCTTTAAAGAGAGTCAATGTAACCCCAAATAATACACCAGAGCCATTTCGATTCCTAGGTTTTCCATGCCAATTGAGGAAACAGAAAGAAAGACAATAATACCTCATCACGAACAGGTCGGCTAGTGTTGTCGTAAGGGACGGGAGGAGGAGGAGACGGTGCAGCGGCCTGTGGAGAGGGTGGAGCTGGTGCCGGCGGCCATTGCTGGTGGTATGGGTGGATTCCAGCGCCCGCCATGACAACCAAATCTTAAAAAAACCCAAACAATCTAAGATTTCTGATTATTACGAGACTTTGTTTCTAATTCTGTTTCGCAAGTTTTTGCTTATTTACACGTGGCCCGGGTAATTCGTTTTTTCTTTTTAACCCCAACAACTTCTCCATTTATCATTTTTACTACTTCTAATCTTCTATATGCATTTTATTTTGGAAGTTTCTACTTCTATCTCGTTTTAATATTATCTAATTTACATAAATATAACAATGATATATTATGTGATATACTTCTTCATCATGATACATATTTAAAATCACCTAATTATATGATGACACATCATTATATACATGAATTGTGTATCAAAATAGTACACATAGCATGTTCTTAATTTAATTATGTAAAAAAAAAAAAAAAGATAATAAATCAAGCATAGTCATGATTAGAGATTTTATACCCAAATTTTTATAATTGTTGTGACACGATTAGAAGTAAGATGTCTCCTATGCAAGATTGCCAAGTTACAACGAAGCCTTCTTATACATATTGCTCACAAATGATTTTAAATGCATCTCCCATCAAGGATTGCCCCAATCCAAAACCAAGTCCAATAAGGTGAGAGTGTACCATGCCCAATAAGGTTAGAGTCCAATCAGGTTAAAAGTCCCACACATTTCTCAGGGTAAAATGGTCAATTAGACATGTATGGGGTTTAGGGTTTGCACTTGCAGCATTCCGGTTTCACTCCACACTTCGCCTAACCATTTGTGAACTAAGAAGAACAAAGGAACAAGTTTTTTCAGTAAAGGCGCAGCAGCAACCATGGCCAGCACGAAAGTCCAGAGGATTATGACCCAACCCATTGTAATACTGCTTATTTTCTTCATTATTTACCCACAAAGTTTTAGTATTTTTATTATTTCACACGTAATTAACTTTCTTGTGCTCATGTCTTGTTGTTGCAGAACCTGATTTTCAGGTTTCTCCAAAGCGTAAGTGTCAAATTTCATGTTTTTCTCTTTGTTTCTTTTTATATAAGTCGTTATCTTCGTTCGCGCTTTGATTTCTGGTTGGTTTTAATTTTTTGCAGAAAGCACGCATTCAGATTTGGCTGTTTGAGCAGAAAGATCTGAGAATCGAAGGCCGAATCATTGTATGTTTCCTTTTCCCTTTTCTTTTGTTTTAAAATGTCATTGCTGGCTTAAACTATACCTGTGTTGAAAGTTTTCACATAAATGGTGTTGGAAAAATATATCTTTTAGCTTGAGATTGTGACTTAATTTTCAACCATTTCTGTTGTTGACTTTACAGTATTAAATGCCACTTTTTTACTTGGAATATTAACCATTGGGTTACATTGAATGGATGGTTGAGAAACTGTGTTTCATTTTATGTTAAAAAGATCCTAATCCTTTATTATTGATACTTAATGTGTTAATATTTAATTTTATTTTATTAAGCAGTCCAGCACGAAACTTTTACACATCTTATATAGACTGCAAATAATTTCTTGATTTTGTCTTCGTCATTTGGTGAAATTAAATAATTTCTGAATCAGTTGTGTCTCAAGATCTTCAGAGTTGTTATTCCTTCTGTTTCTAGTCTATTATAGCATAACTTATCAGTCCTACATTCATACGTCTTTATGTGATAAATTCTATATGGGTTGTTAGAAAAGATGAAACACTTGTGAATTGTTCTTGGTCAATTGCAGTAAATTTCCCTCAACCCGAATGCCTTTTTCCACCAAGCTTCTTACATTGACTGGGCATTAGTGACAAATGCCTTGTTTGATTACACTAATTACGTTGGAAGTATTAACTAATTCTGTTTTTTCTCTTTTATATTTGCTCTTCAGTTTTGTTATTGTGAGTGTACTCTGAAATTCTTCGTTAAGAATTTTTTTCTTTTTGTTTTTGATAATTTGTCTGAGGTGTTTTATATTGTAGGTCTAGGAAACACATCTACCTATAATGGTAATGCAATCTGTTCCTACTTAAAGAAGTAACAAGAAATTTTGGCACAGAAATAATTAGTATGATATATATGTATGTATGTATGTTGTTGAGGAGGCTTTTTCTCATATAAGGAAAAACTATGTTCTGAACAATAACGTTTAAATTCTGGTACATCGTTTGTTTCAGGGATTTGATGAGTACATGAATTTGGTTTTGGATGATGCTGAAGAAGTCAGTGTAAAGAAGAAGACCAGGAAGTCACTGGGTGAGTTGCATAGATAATTTTGTTAAGAAAAAGGGACTTACGGATGACTACTTGTATTATCTTCAAGAGTTTTTATTATTTCACTATGTTAGCTAATTATTAATGTTATAGGGAGGATACTCTTGAAGGGAGACAATATTACTCTGATGATGAATACGTATGTTCCCTATCCCTCAAATTCACGCTCACATGCACACACAAAGTTTATATTCCATATCTTTTTTCCTGCGTGAACTATTTTTCTTGTAAAAATTAACTGTCTCATGAAAAAGATTTTCTGTGTCCAGGGGAAAATGATAATTGAGTTGATTGATGGTGGCTTGTGATTTTACGAAGTTGCTCTTTCTTCCTTTGTAGTCAATCTTCTTCCTCGAATTCACTCTAGTCAATCAATCAAGCAGAATATTGTATTTCACTGCTAAGCTTTCAGTACACCGTCTGCTGTAACAATGAATCTGGAGACTGACCATCGATGTACTGCTATTTTTATGATATTCTGTTTGCAAAATTTATCCCCATTTTATAATTACAGAAGACCCTTTTCCATGGTTTCCCCAAACTTAAGATTTCACTGGTTATTCCAATGGGAAAATGATTACTCTTCAGCCTTGTTTGAATAGAAGGAAATATTTATTTAGGCAAAGTTATGAATGTGGTATCAGTTCTGCAGAGAGTTTGGTATTTAAAAGCTGTGAATTATGAAACCGCTCTGGTTTGGCATAATTCCTAGTTTAAAACTGAATAAACTGAATCCAATATCAACACAACCATTAAACACAATACAGATGGTCTACGGAAGCACATTCAAGGGCTATTACTATGACAAGCTGGAAATCTTTTCGGTTTCTGTTTGCCTTGATACGGGAAAAACATCCCTCATACACATCTTCATTAAAACTTGAGAGCTACTTCTAATACAACCACCACCAACTTAAAAAAAACAATCAGTGATTACTACTACTACTACAACAACAGTTTTGACTTCATAGAAATCAAAATATCACCAGCTCACCATAGACATAGATACCGCTACCTTCTGTTTTATTGATATGTAGCTATTATTGTCGGTTTACTAATTGCATAACCATTAGGTTGCCATAAAAATGCAGTCTGATTGCCAGTTTGAACAAGTTCAGAGATTTTTCTCTCTACAACTCAAGCAGCACAAACTCTTCAATGGCAGGCACATTGCCTAATTCCTTGAGAGCCTCTTTGCTTGGTTCTTCATCAGTTCCAATTGCCATGACAGCTTGTTTTCTCCTGTAAGTTCTCCCTACACTCATGAAGTTGACATTCACATTGTGCTTTGCAAGTATGTTACCAACCTTGCCAATCACTCCAGGTTGATCCATCTGCCTGCAGAGAAGCAAGTTCCCTTCCAGGCTCACGTCCACGGCAAATGATCCGATACATGTCAAGTGAGGTAACCTATTTTTCACTTTACCCTCAATGCTTATATCTCCATTGTCTAAAACAGAGCTAGCAAACTTAGAATCAACACTGGAGACATGCACCTGGATTGAATCTATGGGGAACTCTTGGGATGAATCCACAACCACACGTTCTTCACTAATGCGGAGACCTTTCTGCTTAGCTGTGAAGTCTGCGTTTACCAGATTGATAAATGAGGATGATATCGGTTCAATGATGCCTTTTGTGATCATGGCTCGTAGAATTCTTGTGTCCAAGTCATCTGGGTTTCGAGATGATCTATAGGTCACCTTTACAGTTTTGATTCCACTCCCACCAGACACCAACTGCACAGCTAGCCTACCAAGCTTCTCAGCTAGCAAAACATATGGAGCCAGCTCCGACAATACTTCAGCAGGAACCATTGGAGCATTGACGGCAGTAGCAGAAAGTTCCCCGTTCAACGCTCCAACTACAGCCTCTGCTATCTCAATAGCAACTCCTTCCTGATATACAGGATACATACACATCGATACATTAGCAAAAAATAAATTAAGATCCCATTTTTCACAAGAGCTAGCTGAAACATCATACCTGTGCTTCCTTGGTACTAGCTCCAAGATGAGGTGTGACAGTAACATTCTCATGATGCACTAGCTTACTCTCTTTTTCCGGAGGCTCTTGACAGAATACATCAAGTGCTGCCTGTTTCATCAACATTAGGTAAAAAAATTTAACGCATCTCATCTGTTAACATAATATGATTCTATCTGCATAATTTTAAGAATCATACCTGGGCAACTGTTCCATTATCAAGAGCTCTGACTAATGCATCTTCATCAATAACGCCACCTCTTGCTACATTGATGATGCGAACTCCCTTCTTCATTTTAGAAAAAGTTTGGTCGTTGAAAATGTTAGCAGTGGTGGGAGTGAGAGGCATATGGAGGGAGAAGAAATCTGCAGTAGCAAGAGCCTGATCAAAAGAGACCAAATCAACACCAACAGCACGGGCTCTGTCAGCTGGGCAATATGGGTCATAAGCAATAACATTCATGCCCAAACCCCTTGCTCGTCTTGCAACTTCTGACCCAACTTTCCCAAATCCCATCACTGCCAATATCTTTCCAACCAAGGACACTCCCACATACTTGTTCCTCTGCCATTTTCCTGTCACATTTCACCATTCATAAATGTTTTAAATGAGGACAATTGCATTTGTTTTTGAAAGGTCACAAGTAACTCAAGAAAATCAAGGAAGATCCAGAGTTTCAAAGTGAATTTGGTGGGCTGTCGCTCACTCTCCATAAATTTTAGAGCAATTCTGTAAGGAAGCACTAGATTAGTATGGATTGAAAAACAGGGTTCTGTTAACAACAAATTGTAAAAAGTATAAATGTTCTAATAATTGCAGTTAATTTTGGCTCGGTATTTTACCAATTCTCTTGTTTCACCTTAAAATATGTGTGGGTAGAAAGCATTTTCAGATATTTCCAATTGTTTATGAAAGCGACCAGGCTAAATGCCAAAATAAAGGGAATAAAATAAAACCAAAGTATATAAGTGAAAATTCAACCGTTAATCATTCTCCCTTGAGCATGAAGCAAGCTTTTAACTTCATTATGTTTAAAATAGAAGATTATTAGATAATGTCAAAGATTATTAAAATTCCAAAATTTGTACCTAATTATTGCATCTAGAGTTAAAAATAAATAAATAAAAAAAGATCTGAATTTATTATAAGAGCCCATGGTAAATAATATTATATATAAACTAAACTGTTTAGATCTTGTATTAAAATATATAATATAAAGGCCAAGGGACTATTCCCTCCCCTCACCGCCCACCCCCCAAAGTATGTTGTCATCTCAAGTTTTTTTTCGTTAACTTTGAAAATCTTATTTACCTATCCATAAACAGTTAAAATTAATGGTTTAAAGGGTAAAATCGTTATTTTATCTATAACATTAAAAATAAATTAAAAATTTAGCTCTTTTCTCCTCTAACCCCTAAAAACTAATCATTTTCCCTTAGGTGAAGTTTTAAAAAATAGTATTCCTCTCCTAGAGTTTAGTTTTCAATCCCCGACATCAAAGCATGCGGTATCGCGGATGATGAAGCTTTCCAGAGACATCACCATGCTCCGACGGTCTCTCTTTCCTCTTCTAGAACACTAGTCGACCGAGATCTGGCCTGAAAAGTCGAAGTGCTTTGTCAGGAGACAAAGCTCTTCGACTTTCCAAGCCAGATCTTGGCCAACCGACATTCTAGAGGAGGGAAGAGAGACTGCTGGAGCATGGTGATGCATCGAAAAGTTTCGTTGTCGATGATGAAGTCGGAGATTAAAAACTAAACCCTAGGAGGAAAATGCTATTTTTTAAAACTTGGTCTAAGGAAAAATGGTTAGTTTTTAGGGGTTGAGGGGAAAAAAGAGATAAAACTTTAAGAGGTTAGGTTTCATTAATTTTAACGGTTCATAGGGTGATAAATAAAATTTTCAAAATTAATAGGGAGAACCTGCAGATAATAGCATACTTTGGGTGGGACGAAGTGCTTTGGCCTAATATAAATTAAAGTTACCAGATTTCATGGAAGCATCAGCCTGAGCAACATTTCTGGCCATGGCAGCGAGCAACGCGATGCCATGTTCCGCGGCGGCGATGGTGTTGGCGGTGGGGGCATTAACCACCAAACAGCCGAACTCCGTGGCGGCCTGGAGATCTACATTGTCAATGCCAACACCAGCTCGTCCGACGACCTTCAACCTCCCCTTGGCGGCCTCAAAAACCTGGCGAGTAACCTTGGTACCACTCCTCACAATCAACGCATCAAACTTGGAGATCCTGGCACACAATTCCTCCTGAGAAAGATCATAACAGCACTCAACTTTCCCGAAGCCACTCAAAACCTGAAGTCCAGCATTTCCAAGCTTCTCGGAGACCAGGATGGAAGGCCTATCTTCCGAAATGAGTTGCTCAAGATTCTCGAAGTTGGAGGACACGATCTCTTGGGTCTTCAGGGATACTGCGACGGACAATGAAGGAGAAATATGATGAGAATGGGAGAGGTTGAGAAAGGTGGGGTGGAAAGAAATGCAGGAAGATTTTGAGGAGGAAAAGAGAGGCACAAAGAAGGGTTTGGTTGATGAAGAAGAATAAAAAATGGAAGTAGCCATTGAATTGGAGGGAAGGAATTGTGGTGAGAGTTGGTGCATAGGAGAGAGATGTTTATGGTAGATGGATGGATGCCTATATGGTAAAAGCTTATGATTGTCAAGAGAGGTAATAATAAAATCTAAACCAGTAATTATTCTGATTATTACTACAAACTTATATATTATTATTCATATATAAAATTATAAATATAATATTATTAATAAAATAATATCAAATGATTATATCCTCTGAAAAATCTACCCTTTGGGTGGGGAATACTTGCTTGGCAGAGAATAATTGTACTACTCCTTGATAAATGTCCACATTTATGATATCTATCTCTAACACTCAGATTTCAATCAAAAGTTGTAAGATTAATTCAAGAACTGGCTGGAAAGTTGAACTAAAAGATTTCCCATTTCCTGATTAAAGACACTTGTCCAAATGAGAATCAACTTTACGCTCATCCAAGATTCCTTTCTCAATTACTGCACTCACAAATTAAAAAAAAAAAAATAGAGCCAAGTGTAGAAATGCAAACATATTATATAGAAATTATCGGTTGAATAATATCAAGTTCATTGGGTTTTTTCATATATCATTAAAAAACAAATTTTAATTAAGAAATAACACATTTTACATATAGAGTCAAGTGAATTATCTGATTTTTGTCTTCATGTGTAACAGGTGAATTATTATTTATTGCACAATGAGTGGGTGGGTAGGGCCAACTTTAAATTTAGTCCTTTTACTTGCGTCCCCTCCCCCCCCCCCCCCCCCCCCCCCCCCCCCCCTTTTTATTTCTGACGTTTCAATCATTATATTTTTTTTGTTTGTTATAATTTATATTTTATAGTACAATGTTGAAAGACTTTCATGAAATGAAGCTTCAATTTAATCCAGAAATAATTATTCCTAGACATCATTGAATAAACCTTAAAAACAGATTTTTGATTAATTTGCAAATTTAGAAAACTTAAAAGAGGGATTTGAACCCCACATTGTGGCCCATTTGTATACTTAAAGATGTCAACATTCACCAAATCTTTATCACTATTTCACACCTACAAAAATGATGGAGAGGAGAGGGCAGACCCTCTTTGTCATTTCAACATGTCAAAATTCTGAAAATATATTATTTGTGTATTTATTTGTCATACATAAATTTATTATATTGGGTAAAAAAAATCTCTAATATGGACCATTAGATGATTGTTTAAGTATAAGTTTTTGACCAAACCGGCTATACTATGATAACAATATCCAAATAAACAAAAACCAAAGAGCTCCAGAGGTAACAAAGAACCAAATATAGAATAGGAATTTCAAGAAGAAAAATTGATTCTATTCCACAACTCAACTAGTACAATATTACAGATACAAAAGCATAAACCAACTGCTTTTTCATTATTAATATTCATAGCAGTAACAACAAACACTTTCTCATCGCGAGACGTGTTCTTCTTTGAATGAATGAATCAATAAGCCTAACAAACAAACAAAATTTTCACAGCACAGGTAGCAAGATGGCAGACATTAGCAGCAGAGTAAGCTACATACAACTAGTCTATGTTGACCACAAAGAAAATGATCATCGATTTCTCACTCGCTCTTTTAGAATCTTCAATCCAACATATCTGTCAAATGAATTACCAATATGTTAGTTGATTTCCCTTATACAAGTATGCCATTGACAGAGTTAATAGATAAGGTAGAACAAGCAAGCGAATTACCTTCCAAGCATCATCAAGGTAGCCTGAGGGTTGGTTCCTGGTGATATTTTAAACGTTGATCCATCAACAATTCGGAGAGCATCGATGCCAAGTACACGGTGTTCACCATCGACTACTTTCCCCACAACACAGCCTCCATGGTAATGCCATATAGTGCTAACAGTACGACGACAGAAATTAGCCATTTGGGCATGGTTAGATTGATCAACAGGCAATGCAGGCCCTACAAACCTGAAATTCCTAGTACCAAACCAATCTCTGAACTTGAAAATATCCATGGATCGGCTCCTTAGAATGTCACCAATCTTGCGTGTGCCATTGATACACCTTTCAATATCCACTGGGTTGCTGAAGTAATTAAACCGAACAATTGGATTCACCCTGATGTCGGTTGAAGCCAGCCTTAATGTACCACTTGAAACTGGCCCAATAATCTTCTCCATGAGGGTAGCCACAGTTACGTAAAGAGGCGAAGATGGTGTCCCGATGAAAATAGACCGAGCTGGGGATGCAAAAGGAATAACATTGGAGGCTGCTTCAACATAAGCCCCTAATTCAGTAATGCCAACAACCTGAATCAATGAGTGATCTAGTGGGATTGGAGGCACAATTGATATACCATTCCTTGGATTATCATAAAGGTACTGCCCAACATATGGATTATGAAATGCCACTGGAATCCCCCAAGTTGATAGATAAGGCCTTGGACCAATGCCACTCAACAACAACAACTGCGGACTCCCAATAGCACCAGCACATACCATCACTTCACCATTTTCCCTCAACATTGCATGATGATACCGCCCAATTGCATCACGATAAACCACACCAATTGCTGTCTGTTTAGCCCCAGAATCAGCTGAAGAAGATGCCAACAAAATCCTCTCCACACTTGCATAAACAGCAACTCTAATATTCGAACCTTCTGCATAACTAAGAAGGTCAGCAGCACTATGCCGCCTACCTGAACTATCAAAAGTTGAACCACCAATCTTAGTCCCCAAAACATGATTCAAATTAAACCCATTATAAGGATCAACACCAGCCTCCAACAACCCATCTCTAACAGCAGATTGCCAACCTCTCAACTCAGGCCTAAACACAACCAGCTTCTCTACCCACTCATAAGACTCATTAACAACTCTAAGGTCCCAATGCATACCTGATTTCTGATAGAAATCTTGATCTGCCCGGCTATAAAACCCAGCATTGATGGCACTACTTCCACCAAGAACACGGCCTCGAGCATTTGGAACTCCTTCCTCAGATCTGAAGGCTTGAGCAGGAGAATCATAAGTATCAACGTCCAAGAGGGTGGCCAAGAACCCTTCTTGAGTCATCAAATTGCGTTTGCCATAAGGCACACCACCACGTTCCAAAACAAGTACTTTAAAAGATTCTGAGAGTGTTGCCGCTAATGGACTCCCCGCAGTGCCTCCTCCTACAATAATGTAGTCATAGTAGTCCTCTGATGGAAAGTCCGTGGCATTATACACAAACTTCATGTAACTTGGTTCTGATGTAAAGAAAAATATTTGTGTGTTAATCAAGAAAATCGAATGAAAACTAATAAACAAGTTAATGAAAGTTTTAATCTTTGCTGATTCTTTTATTTTCTACAAACTATAAACACAACCCAGTTCAGCAAAACCAACAAGGTTTCTGTTCTTTTATCAAACTGAAAAAGAAACGAAAAGAAAGTTTGTTTGTTTCCCGAGAAAACGGATGAATTTTCTCTAATTATTTTGCATTTTCCCGAGAGTCAAACAGAAAATGAAGTAAAACGAGCATAGAAAAACAATGAGTGGAGCAAAATTAACCTTGAGGTTGTTGTTGATAATGTCGTCTAGAACAAGAAACAGTTGAACAGAAAAGCACCAAAAACACAATGCGAAGAAGGGAAAACCGAAAGGGTCTGGCCATTCCTAATCAAAGAAGAGTAAGGAAATAAAGATTGTTCGTGTTTAATATTGAGAAAAGACGATTCTTGGTGTTTAATCTTGAAAAACGAAGAAAAAATTAAAGGCTTGGGCGGTTCCGGGGAAGAAAACGAGCGAAGCGTAGAGCAGAGCGTTATGAATTCAGTTAAAGATCATTATAAAGTTGTTTCAGAGCGGGATTCTCTGTGGCGCCTCATCAGCAGTCTTTGAGAACGTTTGAAGTCTTTGGACGGCTGGGGGTTTTGGGTTTTTTAGGGAGGTTTAATAATTGAAGTTAATTGTTATTTAATATAATTAAATTTTGGTTAAATATATCATTTTCTTTTAATAATAATAAATAATAAACGATTTTTATCATTTAAAATTATCAAATTTCAACATAATTTATAGTTTAAAATGGGTTCAATGTTTTATTAACTACTTACCATATATTGAAATAAAGGATCCAAGTTGTATTTTAATAGTAATATATAATAAAAAGTAGTACTATTTGCTCACCCAATTAATTATATTATGATATATTAATATATTGGAGGCACTTATTTCAAACCATAATTTTATTAATGAATTAATTTTAATTATAATTGTTTTATTCTGAATATATTTATTTCATCTTAATATATTATTAAAAGGGATTTTAATTTGTAACCTTTTTTTTTTTATCACTTAAGTTATCCTATCATTTCTGTTGTTGCTAGTATTATATCTTATTTATTTTAAGTTTCACTTTTTTACGTTACAAGAGTATACATTGATTGAAATTTGGTTTTCGTTCTAAATCACAAATTCATTTCAAAAAAGTAAGTCATTGATCTTACGACCATATGAAAAAAAAATAGCACCAAGTATTTCAACTGGAAGAAAAAAAAGTTAGAAACAACTGTATTAAAAAATTTCATGCAATTATTTTGAGTAAATTAAAAACAATGCAAAGAAAGAAAAAGGTATTTTGAAATACCTCATTTGGTTGAAAGTAGGGCTAGAAATTGAGATTTCCAAACCAAACCAAATCTTGGATGAAAGTTTGGAATTGCACTAAACCTTGGGTGGGAATAAGTCCTTTGGACAAACGTACCAACCTTGCAGGCTCGAACCCAGGACCAAACAATTTGATCTGGGAAGCACATGCACCACCGAGTCCACACAAGGCCGGTAGACTGAGTTCTCAGATTTATGGTTTTGTTTTGCAGATCTTCTTTTGAAAAAAGCAAATAATATATTTCACATTTTTATATAATGTTTTTCTATTTGGTACATCTTAATATATTAAATGCCAACAGCTATTTTGGTTTTCATTTTAAATCACAAATTCTTTTAAAAAGAGTATGTCACTGATCTTTAGACCATATATATATATATATAAAAAAAAAAGGACTCCAAAGTATTTCAATTGGAAGATAAAAAGTTAGAAACAATGGAATTAGGAAATTTCATGTAATTATTTTGAGTAAATGAAAAATAATTCGAGAAAAAGAACAATTTTCTTTTTTTAACAGAGACCTGTTATATTTGTTAAACCAGTAAATATGAAATATAATGATCAGATTTGTAATCATTATATCAAAAAGTTTCATAAGTATGACATAAGTTTGAACTTAAACATTCACCTTAAAAGTTTTGTTAACCCTTGGGTTAAATAAAATAGTATTTTGAAATATCTCATTGTCTAATCTATAATCACTATATCAAAAAATTTTACAAGCATGATAAAGGTTCTAACTCAGACTTTCATCTTAGAAATTTTGCTAACCCTTGAATAAAAAAAAATATATATATTTTGAAATATCTCATTAATTGGATCTATAATCTTTAAACAAGAAAATTTCATAAATATAACAAAGGTTCGAAATCAAACCTTCATATTATTGGATTAAAAGAAAAGGTATTTTAAAGTGCCCCATTGATCAGATCTATAATTATTATATCAGAAAATTTTATAAATATAATAAATGTTTAAATTTAAACTTTTATCTTAAAAGTTTTGTTAACCCTTAGATCGATAAAAAAAATATTTTAAAAGATCTAATTGATTGTATCTATAATCATTATATTAAAAAATTTTACAAATATGAGAAAAATTTAAACTCACATTTTCATATTAGAAGTTGCGCTATCGTGTAGATCAAGAGAAAAGGTATTTTGAAATACCTCATTTGGCTGTTGAAAATAGGGATGGAAATGAAAATTTCCAAACCAAACGAAACCTTAGCTGGAAGATGTATTGTATTGTATGCTCTAAGCAATCTCATGTACCAACCCTGAAGGTTCGAACCCGGGACCAAATACAGTGATCCCTGGAAAAAACACACCACCGAGTCCACACAGGGCTGGTACGACACAATCTCACATTTATGGTTTTGTTTTGAATTCTTCTTTAGAAATAAGCAAATAATATATTTAACTTTTTTATTTTTTTTTTTCTCTATTTGATTTTGATACATCTTAAGTACCTGGTTCTAATTAAACGTAATAATTACTTTAAAAAACGAGCGTTGATCGAAGGCTTGGTGGGGGTGGTGTTGGTGTGAATTCAGTTAAAGATCATTATAAAGTTGTTTCAGAGTGGGACCTCATCTGTAATCCAATATTTTTAAAATCAGATCAATGATCAAATTGATTATCTTATTGATTTATAATTCGATTAAAAATTGATTGGTTCAATTTATTACAAATTATAATGAATAAATTTTACTTAAAATTTTGTAAAAAGTAAAATCAATGAGAATACACATATCCATGAAAATTAAAATATATCATTTTTAAAGAGTAATAATTATTTATTTGATTTCAATAAAATAATTATAATAAAAAATATTTCAATTTCATGATACAAAAAAATAATAATTATATAAGATATTACTTAGAGAAGACATTTCAATAAATATAAGATACTTTTTTTTCTTTTTAATTTTTTTCTTACAAATTTTTAGAAAATCATTTAATCTAATAAAAAATAATCAAATTGCTCAAAAATAATTAAATTTTAAAAAAACACCATAAATTTTGATCAAACCTAATTCTATAAATTTTTATCAGATTTGATCGAGTTAATAAATAAACCTTTTTTTATATTAATCAGATCAAATTTAGGGTTAATTTCTAGTTTAATTGATTGAACTAATTTATTCGATCCGATTTTAAAAACAATCATGTAATCTTTGAGACTCTAGAGTGAACTTTTTGAGCCTTTTGACAATAGGGGGTTTTTTTTTTTTGGAGAGGTTTTATAATTGAAGTTAATTGTTTTATAATATAATTAAAATTTGGTTAAATATATCCTTTTCTTTTAATAATAAATAATAAACAATTTGGATCCAAATCAAATTTCAACATAGTTTATAGTTTAGAACGAGTTTAATGTTTTATTAACTACTTACCGTATGTTGAAATAAAGGATCAAAGTTTTATTTTAATGATGTCGTTTAAGAAATATATAATAAAGAGTAGTACTGTCTGTTCACTTCACTTGACATATCCTATAACAAAAGTTGCTTGAGGTTTTGATCGGCTCAAGGAAGGGTAGGTTTGACAGTTTGCCTCGTGTCAGTTTAAATTTTATATTAAAGATTTTTAATTTTAATGTAATTGAAATTATAATAGTACTAAATTTTTTTAATCATAATTCAATTTTTAAATATTTACATTGATCTATTCTAACTCAAGTTGTTTTAAAATTATCTATTATTTTTATTCTGTAAAGTATTTTTACCATTTTAATTTTTCACCAAATTACATCAATATTCTATTAATAAAATATATAATACAATATTTTTTCTTATTTACACATGGTCTAAAAATTACATACTAAAATCTTTAAAACACATCAATAATTCAACTAGGTAAATCATATTCTTACTGTCGTTTTAAATTAAAAAATATGAATAATTACAATTATATAAAAATACAGCGATATATAATTTGTAAAGGTTTTAACTGTCGTTGATATTGTTTTTTCAATATTTTTATAATTTATTTTTAATAAATTCTATTAAAGTAATATTTCTTCTAAATATTCGAATTGATTTAGATCGTATCAAATTATTTTTGCATGAACCTTAACACAATTTAATATAATTTTAAATCGTATCAAGTTAACCCAAAATAAATTTTGTATGAAAAAACTTAACCCTAATATGATTTTTTTCATATCATATCAAGTGAATGAATAAAATTGAAATTTATCAGGTTTACCTTTTCATATGAAAACACCACTTTTTTTTTTTTTTTCAGTTTCACTTTTTAGCAATCTAAGCTTATGTGCTGACTGGAATTTAGTTTTTATTCTAAATCATAAATTCGTTTCAAAAAAGTAGGAAGATAAAAAGTTAGAAACAATTGAATTAAAAATTTTCATGCAATTATTTCGAGTAAATAAAAACAATGCAAAAAAGGAAAAAGGTATTTTGAAACACCTCATTTGGATAGAAATAGAGCTGGAACTTGAGAATTCCAAAGCAAACCTTGGGTGAAAGTTTGAGAATACACTAAACTTTGGGTGAGAAATAGTCCTTTGGCCATATACCAACCTTGGTGGCTTGAACCCGGGACCAACAATTTGATCTCAGAAGCACATAGACCACCAAGTCCACACAAGGCTGGTGCGCAAAGATCTCAGATTTACGGTTTTGTTTTGTAATTCCTCTTTTTAAAAAAAGCAAATAATATATTTCACTTTTTTATATTTTTTTCTATTTGATACATCTTAAATACCCGGTTCTAAATATGAACTCTTTTCGGATTTTAAATATAATAATTATTTAAAAAAAGAGCATTTGCCAGGAAAAGTTTTGAGATTTTTGTAGTGGACATATATGTCGGTCATTCATTTTTTACGTTGCTGGTATTATTATATTAATAATTTATTTCAACATTTTATATCTTATTCACATATTTTTTTTTCGTCGGGTTTCTTTTTCACTTTTTTTGATCTCTAAAATTTTGTTTTTTGATTTATTGTCTTAGAAAAAGGAAGCAAATCACCCTGCCCTCCCCCCCGAAAGATAGATCGAGTGAAATAGAAAAATTTGTATAAAAAATATGAGTTTAAATTTTTTTTAATAACATTTTAAATTATATATTTTAGACGATATTTCAAGATGAGATAGTTTAAATTCAAATCTTTATCATATTTATAAAATCTTTTTGAGTTTACCTATTTAACCAATATGATATATATATATATATATTCTGAAAGTATAAAATCAATATAAAAAAATGAAAAGGTATTTTAAAATACCTCATTTTGAGAGCAAAAACTTGGGTGCAAAACAATGTAATTCATTCTTATGTATATTCTGAAAGTATAAAATCAATATAAAAAAATGAAAAGGTATTTTAAAATACCTCATTTTGAGAGCAAAAACTTGGGTGAAAAACAATGTAATTCATTCTTATGTACCAACCTTCGCAAGCTCGAACCGGAGACCAAACATTTTGATCCCACCAGCTAAAAAACCACCAAGGCCGCACAAGGTCGGTAATCTGATTCCTCAAATTTATAATTTTGTTTTGCAATTCCTCTGTTGAAAAAAGTTTGCCTGGAAAATAATTAATTTCACCTTTTTATATATATATTTTTTTCCATTTGGTACATCTTAATTACCTGGTTCTAGTTATGAACTCTTATCAGATTTTAAATATAAAAATTAATTTTAAAAAGAGCATTTGCAAGGAAAAGTTTTGAGTTTTTATGTAGTGGAGAAAATTAAAAGAAAACTTCGTACTCGTGATTAGAAACCATGGCAAAAAAGGAAGGTGTATTTATCTATTCAACTGTTTAATGCAAATAAGACATTTTAGAGCCTGCGAAATTGCTAATTATTCCAAGAAATTTTTCTAATTTTCATTTTCATCGGCTGTAATCTGCTATCAATCTATTTTCTCATAATTATTAATTCATGTGAGATAATTTAATTTCCTCAGGAAATCGATACCTTCATAAGAGAAAAAATCTAGGTTATTTATCACCTTCCGATCTTGTAAAATTTCAATTGGTGAACCGAAAGTGTTTTTTTTCTTTCTTTGTAAGTAAATATATGTATATTAACAGAAACAAGGGACACTTAAAGGAGGATCGAACTAAGTTTAACCAACAATCTTAAAGGAGGCGAGCGAAAAACAGACAAGTCGGAACAAACTAAACAAACCAAGAAACTACTTCAGCAAAAAATCCAAAAAACAACCAACCAACCAAGAACCCAGCAGAACAACAGGACCAAAGACATCTAATCTTGCAGCCACCAACAGAAGAGAACATGTGCACCAGCCAGAAATGCAAACAAGCACAGGAGCTTCAAGAGGCCAAGCAGAAGACAGAACAAGAAGAAAAACAATATGCGCACGTTAGGAGAGGCATAGCAAACTGGGCTTGTACACTGAATAATCTCCAAAAGTACATTTATGTCCGCTTTTTACAGTTAAATAATACGTTGAAGAGAAAACTTTACAATGCTAATTACATTTTATATTTTACTAATGCAACTATCAAGTTCTTTTTGCCTTCCTGACTATATCATGAAACAAAAGGAAATGACATCCAAGAATGCTTCCATTTTATTCCTCATTTTTCCACTTAATATTTTCTCTAAATTAACTAGAAAAGCATGAATATCGCTGGAGAAGAAAGGGACAATATAGATGAAGATTTTGGCAAAGTAGAATCGTGAAGGAGGCAAGAGCGTTGGGTCCATTTTTTGTCAAGAGACATCTTCAAATGAAAAGGGAAAATTCACAGTACATTATATTATACTAATAAGAGAATAATAATATGATAGGAGTAGTCAAGGGTTGGATGTTGAAGCCAAATCGTATAGAATACATTGAAGACTTGGTCCCTCACCCTGTCTTCAATCTCAGACTACTGTTAGCTTCTCCACAGCCTTGGATTTTTCCTTGACCGCTTCCTCCAGTTTAGCCTTGAACTTTTCAGCCCGCTCCGCGTAGTGATCCACAATTGAGTGTTTAGCCTATGGACCCTGCCTTCTCTCCTCCACAAGATTTCCTCCTTTGTAGAAAGCTCGATTTACAGAGCTTCGATATCCATTTTGTAAAACCCTAGGTCTGACCACATAATCAATATATAATGTCAGACAAGATTTTAATCTTGAAATATCACCAGGTACTCTAACTAGATTTTGAAAAGCAAACAGCATGACACATGTTTTCCCTATTGATAAAGTGTTTTTAAGTTAGACAGGCAAGAATACGTCAACTCAATCCATGGACAAGATTTTACGAAAGCATGTGTGACCATGTCAAATGGTAAAATTATAACAAACCCTTGTGACATAAAATTCTTACACTTACTTTGGTAAGTCAACTGGGTAAACTTTTGAAGTCTAATGGAAGGTTCCCTTACGTTGTCCAATTTCTTTAAAAATCAATTGATTATACATAAATTTATTATTACTTTCTTCAATTCCGGCAACAATAATAATTAAATTTCCAAAATACAACTAAATTCAAAATTTGGCTTATAAACTTACAAGCTATAAGTCATATATATTCAACTAAATTAGTTAATATATTATTTTTAATGACATAATTTATATTTGTATTGACCTTGTAAATGTCCGCTTAGATACATTCAAACATCCAACTTGTCTTCACGCGCATTTCCACCAATCACAACTCACCCTACCCCAACTCCCAATCAAACAAAAACACGTGATCTTCACGTTCCAATCCTAGACGTCAAAAAATCTCGATTCCTTGCGACTTCTAATCTGAATTGACCATCTTATCCCCCTTTATTTATTTACTTACCTTACCATTGCCTTTTACTTTCATCACTATTTTCTCTCTTTCTAAAATTCCAAAATTTTCATTTTCTTGTGTTTTTGGCGAATCGGGCGAAGCTTCTCTCCCTCTTTCGCCTTTTGTTTTGACATGAATTTTACACAACAATATCTTCCAATCAGACCCCAAATCTTATTGGGTCTTTAAATTTGTTGTCTTGAGTTAGTTTATTCGCCGAGGAAACATTCAAAAACGCTACAAATCTTTGAAGTTTGGTCCGATTATGAAGCCGATTCAACCACCAACGTCTGCGGCATCGTCGCGTAATAGGCGAATTCCACGGAGACGGCCGGACCTAACCCTACCAATACCCCAACGTGACGCGCCTGTTGCGGTGCCGCTTCCTCTTCCGCCGTACTCCGCCCCGGTAACGAGTCAGAACAACAACATAGTGATGAATTTCAACGAACTCGAGCGACTCAACCGAGTCGGGAGCGGATGTGGAGGCACCGTTTACAAAGTCGTCCACCGGCCGACTTCGCGGGTCTTCGCGCTCAAAGTGATCTATGGAAACCACGACGACGCCGTGCGCCGTCAGATCTTGCGGGAGATTGAGATCCTCCGAGATGTCGACCACCCGAACGTGGTCAAGTGCCACGACATGTTCGACCACAACGGCGAAATCCAAGTCCTTTTAGAGTTCATGGATGGTGGCTCTCTCGAAGGCTCACGAATTTCTCAAGAAAACTTACTTTCAGATCTCGCTAGACAAGTCTTAAGCGGATTATCGTATTTACAGCGTCGCCACATTGTTCATCGGGACATAAAGCCCTCAAATTTGTTAATAAATTCAAGAAAAGTTGTCAAAATTGCCGACTTTGGGGTCAGTAGAATATTGGCACAAACAATGGATCCTTGTAACTCTTCCGTGGGTACAATAGCTTATATGAGTCCGGAGAGGATCAATACGGATTTGAATCAAGGGCAATATGATGGACACGCCGGAGATATATGGAGTTTGGGGGTGAGCATTTTGGAGTTTTATCTTGGGAGGTTTCCATTTTCGGTGGGGCGGCAGGGGGATTGGGCGAGTTTGATGATGGCAATATGTATGTCACAGCCACCAGAGGCGCCGCCTACAGCGTCTAGGGATTTTAGGGATTTTATAGCGTGTTGTTTACAGAGGGATCCGCCTAGGCGGTGGACGGCGGCGCAGTTATTGCAGCATCCGTTTATATTGAGGGGAGGAGGAACGAATCAGGTGCATCAGAATCTTCATCAATTGTTACCTCCACCACGCCCACTTTCTTCTTAGTAGTTTTTACTTCATTAGTGAATGGATGGATCAATGTAAAATCTTGATTTTGGTTTCTTTCTTTTTCTTAATTTTGTTTGATATGATGATGGGTGAGGTGGGATTTGGTTTTTAGGGGAGTTTAGATAATTGGGGTTATGAAATTAACGGAGGAGCTTCAAGTATGGATATGGATGAATGATGAGGATGAATATCAACTTTCAATCAAATTAATCAATGAATGAATCTTGTCTTTTGATAATTGTTTTATCAGAAAAGGAATTACTGATGAGTATGGTGAAGTTTTTGTCTTTTTTCTGTTTTGGTTATTAGATTTTTGATGTTATGAGATATGGAGATTGGTTTTTGGGGGATTGGGTTTATTGGGTACTGAAATCTTGCTATTTTTGGTTACATTTTGCGTTGCTCAGTTCATTAATTGTTGGATTAGATTTGCCTTTTTTCTTTTATAAGATGTTTTTGGATGATTTGATTTGATCACTATCTTGTTCATTGTCAGGATGCTAAGCTTTAATGGTTGTTTAATAATCTCATTATAGCTTTGATAAAGGGGAAGTTTTTATTGCCATTTTGAAAGCATGTATATGTTTCTTTCTAAAATGGGTAAAGTAAAGATCTTCAGAGATTTTGTGGAAGGATATAACCTCACTGTTTCCTGCATTTTGAACACCATTTTGTTACAAGGAGGTGTATTTTAAATTCATTCTGATAACATGTTTTTGGAAGCAATTTTAGCTTTTTCTTCAATGTAGTGTTGTAATGTGGTGACCAAGTGGATGAATAATAACTGTGAATATACAGGCTGCCATTGATTTTGTTTTTGTTTTTGCTTTTGTGTGGTGGGGGCTTACTACTGACAACTGCTATGATGCTGAGTTAGTATTAGACTTTTCATGTAATTGGGAGGTGTGACAATTGAATGATATAATTGCTTAATCAAAATTTGTAAAAAATTGATGAAGATTTAAGCTTTGGTTATTCACTTATTATTATTGTTAACTTTTTTACTATTGACAATAATTTGGAAGGCAGTGCCACATGCTATGCCTGCTTGGTTAACTTTTGTGGTAATTTATTAGAGTTCTAGTCTATATAATCATTAAGAGGGAGAAAGAGAGAGAGAGGTAAACTTTAAAAAGTTACCTCTTCTTCATTTCTGTTCCTTATTATTCTCAAATCATTCATCAAATTGGTAATTGTGGACTTGTATGGATTTTTGGTTTTATTCTTTAAAAAAGTCTGGGCAGGTGTTTGATTATTTGCATTATCACTTCCTCTTTCAATTAAGTGAGCATAATCTAATACGTCTGCTGAACTTATAATAAATTATTAAATGGTCGTCTGTTTAATATCTTCATAATATAATTTCTTTTATGTGCTTAAATGGTCCTCCTAAACTATCAAATGATCTATTTAACATAAAAATTATATATAAAAACTTAAAATAGCCAAGTTAATGAATTTTGTTGAGTGAAAAAATAAAACAGTCATTTTACATAGATTTGTTATTATTATTATTATTTTGATATGATGGATATTCAAGATGAATTATAATTTCGAAAAATAATAAATATATTAATAAAACTTAGGTAGGGCTTTGATATTGCTATATGTTTAGGTGATACATTTTTAAACTTTGAAAAATATTTTAATAATTTGATATTTTATATAAAGTGTTAGAAGTAGTTTTGTAATTTTAATAAAATTGTTATTTTAATGAAAAAAATAAAAAAATCATTTTTAGAAAAATCAGATGGAAGATAATTTGACTCTTAATTAAGCCTTTACCACTATAGATGATGCTTACTAACCCACCTACCCAATAGAATCAATTTCCATTTACCTCTGACTAATATCTCAGAAATTTGTTAAAAGATTGTCACGCCCTTGATATTTATTGCCTTTAACTATAAATGACTCCTACTCTTATACTTATCTTGTATAAAAGTTGGACTTCTCTTTGTTAATGTGAAGTGTTGAAGAATAGCTTACATAAACCCAAAAAAAGAAACCCGTGTGACTTTAGATCTTAAGCAGATAACACCAACTTAATTAGATCGAAGATTTAACAGTGTTAGTGTCATTTCATTAAACCTCATGGGTGGACAAAAATACCCCCATCCAATAATGATTTTATCTTATATGGATGACACCCACACAGGCATCACACTTTATGGTTATTATTACATGAGATTTATGGGTCCTGGCAATCCATATGAGGATCTTCCTTTCGGCTGTGCCATTTGTGTTCTCTTTTAGAATGAGCTTTGGAAGTTAAAGCTGTGAAGAAAGAAATGTAAATGTAATATTACACAATAGGCATTGTGGGTGGGATCAGCTTCTCTTTTTAATGTCTGAAAGAATATAAATTGATTAATAAAGAGAGTGGCTTTGGCGGCTAACGAGAATAATGAGATGGAATTGTTTCATTTCATTTATTAATATATTCTTTTTTTGGAAAGACAAGGGAACATGCCAAAATAAAAATTATAAGAAATTTGGATGTTATTCTCTTTATATTTAAATGTATGGACAAATAAATCCTTTGATAATTAATTTATCAATAAGAGGAAAAAAGTGATTCATAGGAAAAACCAATCCTTAATTTAATGATGGGTTGCCAGTAAAACTATTGTATTTATAAAATTATAAAATTTCATTCCCCGCATAATTTGTGAAGGGCTTATGGGCTGAAAGCTTAGCCCCTTCTTCTTCAAATAGGTCTAACATTTTGAAAATGGGTTTAGTTTATATAATTCTACTAAAACTTCTTTAATAAAATTACGTGAATCCATTTTATTTTTATATAAATTTATATATATAGTTGATATAATATTATATGATTAGATGATTTTAAATTAATGATAAAATAATACTCAATCATGTAAGATACATTATCTATATACATAAATTGTGTAACAAAATTGGGCATTTTGTTTCCTTCAAATTTTTGATGCAAATGCAATACTAACAAACTACCATTTTGCTATTTTAGTAGAATTTACTTATGAAAAATTAATTGGACTTTAATCTTACTGCGATGGTGCAAATTTGTTGAATAAATTGATAGCTTGTAAGGTTAAAAACAAGTTCAAATTGAATGAAAGACATTAACTTAAATGATTTAAAGTGAATGTTACATCCTTCTAATTTTGGAATTTGTTTAGACACAGTTAAAGTCATAAAATAACTATTAGACAATTATTGAATGATTCATTTAAATTAAAATAATTGTTTAAAGGTTAAAAGTTTTGTCTATTTAAACCCAAATGACATATCTATTTATGAATAAATATCGTGTTTAATTATATAGAAATAGTTATAATTATTCCCCGACCACCGTAATTGTTATAATATTTTTTATTAACCATTGCAATTGTTCATAATGTTTTTATCAAATTATTTTTCCATTCTTATATAAAAAAGAATCTTGATACTTTTATATTATTTTTATCGTTTTATACCTTATTTTTTCTGTATAATCATATGTGAAACTATTTATAATCACTTTTAGTGTCAATGTTGCTTAATAAATTAAGAATAATGTATCAATGATATAACAATATATTACCCATGTATCTATTTTGTTTATTTAAAATATACGTACTTAACAATACTCGCATATTATAGTGCATTACTTAAAACGGAGCCGTTTTATTAAGTAGCATTACTCTACACCTACTGCTTCCACCCAACCCATGATGGGCTGAGCAAACCCTTCCCGAGTTAACAAAAGAAATTTGTACGCTTGGGCCATTGTTGCAACATAAAATAAGAAGAAGCAATGTCCAAACCTCCATAGAGTTTTGTAGTAGGTAAAGGTCAAAATCTCTCAAACGTATATGACATGTTGCGGTAGGTAAAAAGCTATCCAAATTCATCAAGCCACAATCCTCAAGTCAAATTGCCATCAACAAACTTTGAGCCCACTTTGGCCCCCACTCACCACCCAATGCTACTCTAACCCACCAACCCAAGTCCTCATTTCCATTTAGGCAATCACCAAACCCTTTGCTTTTTTATTCTAATCACTTATTTTTTCTTCCCAATTTTACCCTCCAAATTTTTTACAATCCCTCATTTCTCCCCCACCAACCATCTTCACCAACTTATCCAGCTCCTATATCAATGTCAAGATCAACCTTCTGCCTTAGCCTCTCTTAGGCATTCATCAAACAACTCGCCATTTCTCTGCAACTCTAATTCAATAATGGAAGTTCAAGCTAAGTTGCAAGACGACCTCATCGTTTTTCGCTCAAAACTCCCTGATATCTACATCCCAAATCATCTCCCTCTCCATTCATATTGCTTTGAGAATATTGCGCAAGTCGCCTCACGTCCTTGTTTGATCAATGGCTCCACCGGCGACGTCTACACCTACTCCGAAGTAGAAATCACCGCCCGCAAAATCGCTGCCGGTTTAAACAAGCTCGGCATTCAACAGTACGACGTTATAATGTTGCTCCTCCCTAACTTTCCAGAATTCATTCTTTCATTCCTTGGAGCTTCCTATGGCGGCGCAATCGCCACCGCCGCTAACCCTTTTTTCACTCCGGCAGAGATTGCAAAACAAGCCGACGCGTCGAACGCCAAGCTCATAATAACACAAGCGTGTTACGTCGACAAAGTTAAGGCCTTAGCCGAAAAAAGAGACGTCAAGATCATGTGCATTGACTCCGCCCCAGACGGTTGCTTACATTTCTCTGAACTAACCCAAGCAGATGAGAACGATTTGCCGGAGGTTAAAATCAACCCGAACGACGTCGTAGCGTTGCCATACTCCTCCGGCACCACGGGGCTGCCAAAAGGAGTGATGTTAACGCACAAAGGACTCGTTACAAGCGTGGCGCAACAAGTTGATGGAGAGAATCCCAATTTGTATTTCCATTGTGAAGATGTGATTTTATGTGTGTTGCCGTTGTTTCACATCTACGCTTTGAATTCGATTTTCCTTTGCGGGCTGAGGGCCGGGGCTACCATTTTGCTCATGCAGAAATTTGAGATAAATTCACTGCTTCAACTGGTACAAAGGTACAAGATAACGGTGGCGCCGATGGTGCCGCCGATTGTTTTGGCCATCTCGAAGTCCCCGGATGTCGACAAGTATGACTTGTCGTCTATCAGAATTATAAAATCCGGAGCCGCGCCGCTGGGGAGGGAACTTGAAGATTCTGTGAGAGCCAAATTTCCCAACGCTACACTTGGTCAGGTATGCTCTTCTAATATTAGTATTCTATTATTGTACATATTCGGGTACCCGACACGGTGTCTTTACCAGCAACTTTTATACCGGGGTGCGGGTAAAGATACTGGGAGTCACTCTATCGTGTTCGTATAAAATTTTTAAAACCGAAACTCATCTTCCTTTTTAAAACTTGAGTTATGAAATGTTCATTAGGATGTGACTTGTGCCGGGCTTATTCAAATCGGTTTGACATAAATTTAATTTAATTAAATTTGAGTTTAGACTTAAAAATTAATATTTTTAAGTTCAAATTTTAAAATTATTAGATTCATATAATTTATAAATTTAAAAAATTTATACAAATTAATTAAAATATATTGTTTTAATAAATATATATTAAAATAATATTATTGTAATATTAAATTAAATTTAAAATTAAAATTAAATTAAATTCTTTTTAAATAAATCAAATTCAAATTTAATTTTATTAAATGAGCGTCAACTCAAGCTCACCCAGTTCGGCTCTATCCCTGATATTATAATACTTTTTAATATTTCACTATTTCAATGAGACGAATGAGGGTATTATGGAGATTTTGTAGTTTAGGTAAGCAAGTCAATCAACTCCTCCTAACAGGGTTCACTAATCAATTTAAGAATGTCTTACTTTCACAACACGTTAAGGAGAGAATTGTCAATTCCACTTGCCCTAATTTCATGATTAGAGATTAACCTTAGTTGTCACTTCTGAAGTTACTTGTAATAATTCGTTATTAGCGATCAAATTGTATTTTTTTTTTCCTTAAATAATGACATTATTAATTATGTTATTGAGGATTTCAAGCCATGGATCATTGGAATTTGGAAAAGGGTCCATAGGAATTGAATTATGTCGGTTTATTGGAGTATTAATTTCGCATTTATTTCTGGGTTCCTGAATTTGTATTGAACAATTTATGATCCATCAAGTCACAGCTACTATTATCGGTGATTTATGATTGTGACAGTCGGCCTGCCCCGTTTGATTTCTTACATATGACTGTACAAAGCAATATATCTTATTTGTGGGCATTTATGATATGAAAGATAGAAATTAAAAATATTTTAAAAATTTTACTACTGACAATTAATAAATATTATTTTGAATTTCCATTAAATAGAGACAATTAAGAACCAAAATTATGTTCTCTAGATTCAAGACAAGCTGTCGATAATAGATTGACAGTTCCTCTTCAATAACGATCTTGTTAATTAAGGATTCTCAAATTATTTATTCAATAATATTATTCTTTTATATGGTGATTTAGTTTTTATGTATTGATCTGATTTCTGATACAATGGCAGGAGGATGAATCCATATATATTAATTAAAAATTATAACTTAATTATGTCAATTAATTGTTGTTTAGCTTCTACTTATTATGCATATAAAAATAGGTCAAAATCATGAGATCTTTAATAAGTGCTTAATCAAAGTAGGATGTACACACACACACACCCATGATTAAATATTCTCAATTTTTGGTTGCTTTCAGTATTGGCCTACCATTATTGCACTAAAGAAATGGGTCCATTGGCCTGCACTGCACTGTATTAAATTATTAATGTAGATTTCCTATGTTATCTCAAAATTTTCTGAATTTTTATTTGATAATTAATATAAAAAAATTGTACCCATTTGGTAATTTTTTTATTCTAAAACATAATTCGTGAAGAAAAGTAATGGTTAAATTACAAATAAATTTACAGGGATATGGAATGACAGAGGCAGGGCCAGTTTTAGCAATGGGTTTGGCGTTTGCAAAGCAACCATTTCCAATAAAACCAGGAGCCTGTGGAACTGTTGTTAGAAATGCAGAGATGAAGATTGTCGACCCTGATACCGGCGTTTCCCTTCCTAGAAATCAGGCAGGAGAGATTTGCATTAGAGGGGATCAGATTATGAAAGGTAGGAATGTATATACAGAATTAGTACTAAGTAATTATTTTGGATGCATCAATCTGTGATTAAATTTTATTTTATTTTAAATTTAAAATCATTAACAATTATTTGTTATATTAATTATATATGTATACATAATTTTATTGAATTATTAATAGTGGGATGAATATTTATATATTAAATGTTATTGGAAATAGGATATTTGAATGACCCGGAGGCCACCAAGAGGACAATAGACAGTGAAGGGTGGCTGCATACCGGAGACATTGGCTACATTGATGACGATGATGAATTGTTCATCGTTGATCGAATGAAGGAGATCATCAAATACAAAGGATTCCAAGTTGCTCCTGCTGAACTTGAAGCCATGCTTCTCAGCCATCCCAGAATCAGTGACGCAGCCGTTGTCCCGTAAGTTACTGTACTAAAATCTCGGTAACGATACTGGAAGAACTGTTGAATAATCTTTTTTTTTTTCTTTTTCTTGTGTGATTTACAGGATGAATGATGATCAAGCTGGAGAGGTTCCTGTTGCATTTGTTGTCAAGGAAAATAATTCTGAAATCACTGAGGATGAAGTCAAGCAATTTATTTCCAAACAGGTCTATAGCAACATTTCACTTCATCTATGGCAGCAAACGCTATTTTCTTTGTCTAATTTAAGCTCTTTGTGATCATGCAGGTTGTGTTTTACAAGAGAATAAATCGTGTCTTTTTTATTGAAGCAATTCCAAAAGCACCATCAGGGAAGATTTTAAGAAAGGACTTGAGAGCTAAATTAGCAGCTGGCTTACCAAACTAGGCCCTTGATAATCAGATAAATGCAAACTGCTTTTGGGGAAAAGCAA
Organism: Mangifera indica; assembly: GCF_011075055.1. Lineage (NCBI taxonomy): Eukaryota > Viridiplantae > Streptophyta > Magnoliopsida > Sapindales > Anacardiaceae > Mangifera > Mangifera indica. The sequence continues at coordinate 5,926,308 of NC_058139.1, forward strand.
TAAATTTGGCTTCAAACGAAATTAAGTTGGTTTTGGTTATGGGTTTTGTTGTTGATTATATTGATATTCATATTCACTGTTGAATTTCAAAAGAAGTGATTTCTGTAAATCTATGAATTCAAATTAAGAATCTATCATTACAAAATATTATTTGACTTTGTTATGTGACATTTCAAAACGATAAAATTATTTGTAGATATTTTTTAGTATATAATTATATATATAAATGATATATTATTATATGATTGAATATTATTTTATTTTAATTTAAAATAATTTAATCACATGATATATATCATTTATATATCTAATCGAGCGATTTACTCTAAATTTTTTACTAATAACAAATGGGTCATGTTCGGTTGGACAAATTGACACATTTATTCATTGGGTTGGATCGGGATAGAGGATTCTGGATCAATAAGCCCATTAAAAGCATGCAACTTTATGTTGATCTCTTCTTGTTGGGCCTTCTTCTGGGCTTTATTTATTTCTAAGTGCACTAACAATACCCAAAATCCAAAGGACAAAACTAAAATCCTTCCCCTAAAATAAATAGAACAATCTATAACGTTACACTTTAATATTTATGGGCAGTGGGACCAGACAACGACTTGTTATAAAATATGCTCTTTTAAAAATGATAGACATGCCAATATTCAGTCATAACCTGTTATGTCAAAATCAATACATGTTTTGTAATAGAAAAATGACCATATATAGGCCCGGCCCATAAGATATTTTCTAGTTTATAAATTAAAATTTTTTAACACGTCATAAACTTAAAAATATTATAAATACATATAAAAATTAAATTATTTTATATTTAAACTTTCACTAATCCCTCGTTCCTTCAAAGAGGATTATCAATTTGTATTAGGCATGTATTTTATTAAAGAGGATTATCAACTAATTTTATCATACCTTCAATCTCATATCATAACATATATTTATTATATTATATTAATTTATTATTTTTTAAGTATATATATTAATATTTATTTATATTTTATTGAATTATAAGATTTATATTAATGATAATTAAATTATGTATCGTATTATTTATCTAAACTCAAATTTTTTATATAATATATAATATTATATAATAATATATATCTTTCAAAACTAATATGATAAAAAATTTTTATTTAATTTATCACAAACACATCTAAAATTTTAAAATTTTTATATATAATTTTATTACAATTTCTAACTCTCTAAAAATATATATTAATTTATATGGATAATGTGTATTATATTATAAAATGTATATTATATTATATAATATATATATTAAATTTTATTAATTTAAAATATTTAAAATAATATATATATTTTATTTATATTATTATAAATATCCGCGTTAGGACCATATGTCATATACAAATACCCATGTTTGGGGGGTGATAGCAGTTATCCCTCAAGAAGATAAGTACGTACGGCAGATCCAAGAGTAGATAGTGAGCTCCATTTCATCCTCACCAAACACGTCGCTTTTATAGGTTACCCGGTAAAATTTGTTCTCTGAAAATCGCATCAAAACTGACAAATGTCAAGATCAGATCACGAACGGACGTTGGATATAGTCACACACACCCCAGAGGATTGGATTCAATCAGAACTAGTGAAAGCTTAACTCTTCAGGCACAAAAGTTTACCCACTTTGCTCTTGCCTTAATGGCGGACATAACGAGAACTCTCCAACCTATCTCTAATTTCTCCTTTCTATGCCTTCTTAAACTTATCATTTTCTTTTAACTCTCTCTGATGGCTTCTTTCATCTCCCTTTCTTCTCTTTAGTACTTGGTTTTCCTTTCCTTTGCTTTCTGCTTGTTGGTTTGTGTCTTTTGAGCTTGTGATTTTGAGGTCCCGATGACTGTTTCCATGGCTTCAGCTTCTCTGCATTTGGCTTCTCAGTTGACTTGTTGTAACAAGTTTAAAGCTTTGGATTATCCCGAGTTTATAGTTTCTTGTTTTACCCGTTTTGGTGATAGGCCTCTTTGCAGTTCTATTGGGAGTATCAGGAGGTATGCATAATTTTATTGTAATTATGTTTAGTTTGAGTTCTTGTTTGGAAAGTTTCGTTCTTGCTTTAGCTTTGGAAATGTTGTTGTTTATGATTGATTCAATTAGTTTTTATTTTTTTGGTTTTTTTTTTTTTTTTATGTGGTATTGAAATCCTTGTGTTTCATTAGATTAGTATGAATTTTCTTGTAATGTTGATCCAGTGACTCTATCTGTATAGAACTCTATAGAGGATGATGACTTATAGTAAACATGTAAAAATTAATTGTGAAAATACATCTAGATTTCACTAGCACGTGCATATGGAAGGATTTTCCTTTTTGTTGTTTAATCTCAATTTTTGAAAGTTCTGTACTTTGTTGTTATGAATTTACCTGGTTGGGATATGCTTAATTGTTGTAAATAGACTGCTGTATCCCATATTATGTGTTTGCATTATTGCTGTATGTTCTAATTTTCGCCTTGTGCCTTTTCCAGATTGACGTCTTCGGTTACCACAATAGTTCCACAAGCGTCAGTCACAGCTCTCGAGGTGTGGTTGACTTCTGTTTGTTACTTACTGGTTTTGCATGCTAACTACCAACTTCCCCTATTTCCCCGTGGTTGTTGCATGTTGTTATTGAATTTAAGCAGGATGGAACTAACAGCGGCACTGACACAATTCCAACTCCTATGGTCATAATAGATCTAGATTCTGATCCGGATGCGACAGTAGTTGAGATAACTTTTGGTGACCGTCTTGGGGCTCTTCTTGATACTGTACGATGCCGTTTACTTGCCTGCGTAGATATTCTTTATCTCTAGTGATTCTTAACCTTGCAGAATGAGAATCTTCTGCTTTTGTTCTATATAATTTATAGTATCTTATTATTTATATACATTATTGACACTTGGAAAATGGGCTTCATACGAATTCTCTTGAAGACCTTGGGCTGAATGTCGTTAAGGCAAATGTCTATCTGGATTCCTCTGGAAAGCACAACAAATTTGCCATCACTAAAGTGTAAGTTTTATGATATATGTGAATCTTTGCTTGAGTCTTGGCATAATTGACTTGGTTCTTAGATATTGTGCCTTTGGTTGTTGTTTCATATTCATTTCATTTGTTTAAAAGGTTGTCAACTAGTTTATAGTTAATGAGCAAAACAAACACTTCTTGATTTAGATGCTGCATAAATAGTTACCATCAGTTTGTTGTTAAGCATGTCACAATCATGAGACAATGACATCAACTTGATGCAAAGCTTATTTTATCAGCGAAGTTTTATGCCAAAACATGTGTGATACTTGTGATAAAATTGATAGATACAAGAACTACTAGAAACCTGAAATGAATTAGCAGAAGGATGAGGAGTGAGTTGAATCAGATCTTTCAATAATTTTCCTAAACTGTAATATGATTAATTTGGTCATGGAGCTTGTATGCAGTTCTACTGGTAGGAAAGTTGATGATCCGGAGATGCTTGAGGCAATTCGTTTGACAATTATAAACAATCTGCTTCAGTATCACCCGGTAACCTATTTTTTGTGCTTGAGATATTACCGGGTGAAACTCCATGTGAAGGACTTGCCTAACTGAAATTTACTGAGTGTGAATTGGTGGTACCAACAATCAAGTTCCCAGTTAGCAGTGGGTGTAGCCTTTGGCGTTGATCCACAAAAAGAGCAGGTCTTTTCAATCTCCCTAATAGAACATCTGCTTGCTGAACAAAGGGGCTGTATCTGGATGTTTTTAGGTCAATAGTGCTTGAATTTTATGTGTTTTCTTTTGCTTTTGATTGAAATTGGTGCCATGTATGAATGTTGGCACAGCCAGTAGATTATTGAGGGGAGCATTATGTCCCACCAATCTTGGCTTACATTTTGCTTTGTTGGAACTTTTTAAGGTTGATGTGGACATAGCAGCCCACGTAAATGTCTCTGATGATGGTCCTGATCGAAGGTAATGGATGATTTCGACTTATACTCAATGTCGGCGCTTTTTATCCCACGAAACATTGGCCTTATTACAATAGTTGTCAAGACCATAGCCCAACCTAGCAATTCCTCTGTTAATAATGTAACATTATCTTGTTCATTAACAAGAACATGGAAAATATGTGGCTCTTACAAATATGTTTTTTTTTGGCTTTATCAAAGCTTGCTTTATGTGGAGACAGTGGATCGCCCTGGATTATTGGTTGATCTTGTAAAGATTATCACTGACATCAATGTTGCTGTTGAATCGGGAGAGTTTGATACTGAGGTAACTATTTATAAAATCTTCTATATTTTTTCTATTTTATATTAGCTTAGACAGAAGTAGCAAAGAGTATTAATAATTTGTTCTCATTAATGTTTCTGCACCAGGGGCTATCGGCTAAGGCAAAGTTTCATGTCAACTACAAGGGCCGAGCCCTCATTAAGCCTCTCCAACAGGTAAATTTAGCCTTGCCTTAGAAACTTATTACAAGTGCTGACCAATATACTTAACCAGCTAGAACAGAACAAAAAGGTTTATTCTTTTCTTTTAAATGAAATAATTAATCGAAGAACTCCAGCAAAGAAAAATATTCTTATGCTAAGGATCAGGATTTAGTTCCAGGGCTAAACACACTGAGGTTCAAATCCTAATGTCAACAATCCATGCCCGCTGAAGAGGCTGATGCTTATTACTGATCTATGTCTGGCTTTGTAAAATTGCAGGTTCTTGCAAATTGTTTGCGATATTTTTTTAGGTGACCAACAACCGAGGAGGCAAGTTTTTGAGCTGTTTATGATCAAATTCACCATTCTAGACTCAATTGATTATTTACTCCCAATAAACATGCACAGAGAAGAATAAAATGTTGTCACCGTAACCCTTGTATAACCGATACTTATGCACAATAAATTATCGATTTCTTATTATCGACGGTAGAAGAATGGTGGTGACGGAAACTGATGTTTATATTGAAAATTCTGCAATGGAATGAATTCACGTCTCCCTTCAATCATGGTGCACCGCATATGCTTGCTCCTGGGGATGCTTTCTCTAGTTTTATTAGGCTGTTGATACAGTTAAACAGACTGAAATACGTCCAAATTACAGAAAACAGACTGAAATACACACATTTCAACAAGAAGTTAACAGGTATATATGGTACCAAGCATGTTTGATGCCATAAGAGAGAGACTCAAAGAAAATTAAAGGTGAAGAGTGGATGAACAGAATAATGCATATTGATAATGAAAACAAGAAAAGAATGTGAACGGAATCACAAGAATACAAAGATAAATAAATAAGAACAAAAGAAGGCCATACCCGATGATAAAACTAGAACCAAAATAAATAATGAAACAACAGAAAATGACGTGAGGCGTGAAGCAGGCTTTGCGAAGCACAATCTACCTTGGGAAGAGAGAAAAGGATAACACTCTTTCCTTTATATAACCCGGCCATTGATCCAGTGCTAATCCATCCTCATTCTTTGGAGAATCAAAGTCACACAGGGGAAGGAGATGACAGGCTTACTTGCAAGAGGAACTCCCACTTTTAATTCCATGTTTTTCAAGTAATGCTTTTCATTGTTTCTGCAAGCAATTTGTTTCAATCTTATTCTATGAATATTTATTGGTTTTGGATGCAGTGATGCTTATGAAATGTTTTAAATTTTTTAAAAAATAATTAGAGCATTAGTTTGGGGAAATGGGTTACATTAATTATGGATGTTGGTAGATCAAAAGACCAAGAAAAAAATGGTGGATTTCTCATTCTTGATTCAACCAATTTTCTTTTGCGCAAAATACCAATTAACATTGTATGACACAGGCCAATGCTCCGAAAAGGCTACCACAAAACAGGAATATCGGCCGATACAATACGGGAGAGCAGTGTGAAAGTGAACCCGGAAGAGGGCCTTTCTACAAAAGGCCAAAGCCTCCAAAATGGGAATTGCAGCAGCAATTGGGTGCCTCATGAAAAGACTGGGATTTATTATCCCAAAGGCCATGAAAAAGTTTTGCAAGATGTTCCTCCTGGAGCTGCCAGAGATATTATTGGAGTTAACTGGTTCTCTGATAATTAATTAAGCATCTCTTCTTCCTATTTCTATTACTATTATTAAACTATGCTTAAGCCCTCTCTCTCTCTATATATATTCTGTGTTTTTGTATTTTTATTCAATTATGAACTTGATTGTGCCTGTGGGATGTCTTATTGTATCATGATTTCGAAAAGGGTAAATAACATTGTCCCACCAAAAGTTTGGTCAGTCGATAACATAAAGTATACTTTTTCATTCAAAATCAACCTCTCTTAATGAAAAGTATAAAACAAAAAGGCAAAATAATCAACTTGCTTAAACATTACACATGCCAAAACCTAGAACAATGGCAGTTAAGAATTGTTTGAAAAGGTTATTATTTAAAATCCCCTTATTTTATATAGAGGTACTCAAATGATATAAGATTTCTTCTAAACATGTGACCCACTAAATTGAGACACCAAAATTTAAACTTATAAAATTACCAACATATATAAATTGATAAAATATAAATCATAGAGTCATTATGTACAAAGAGTAATACTATACATATTCACTTTTAGTATACAAACAAATACATATTTATATGTATCATTATGTGATTATGTCTTACTTTATTCTTAATTTAAACTATCCAATCATATAATATCATATATTAAATGTATATATATTTGTATATATAAAATAAATACATATAATTTTATTATTACAGAAATTCTAAAAAAAGGCATTTCCATAGTCAATGCAACATATAAATAAAGATTTCTTCTATATATAAGAGATATAATAAATCTAATCAAGTAAGCAAAATTTCTAAATTAGTTCTTTCCATATTCAATACAAATATCAATTAAAAATTCTAATATATATTCATAATTACAAAGGGGTGATGAAGTTATTCGAAAAAATATAATCTCATTGGATGATGTTAAAGGCTCGAAGTAAAAGAATTAACGCACAAAGTCCAAGTCAAGACAAAAGGGAAAATATTCAAGAAGTGACTAATGAGAAGGAAAAGAATTTCATATAATATACCAAACAACTTCTAAGGCAAGTTTCTTCTCAAATATGCCACTTTTCACTATATAAAAATTTCCACACAAGAGTCCTTCACAGAGTTGAGTTGTGTTCTTTGTAGATTTTCATACTGTTTTTTAACATTATGGCACAAGAATTGGTGTGTGCCCCTGAACTTGCTGTTGATGATCTTTACTTTTCAGCACTCTTTGAAGAGGAATACGGTGATCAACAAGCCATTTTTCCAATTTCTGACTCCAAATATGCTGAAGAGTTGCAGTTCCAGGAGGCTCTTATGGCTTCCATGGTCAGTTTTCAGATGGCCTACAGGAGTGAGATCACTATTCCTTCATCCCCTTTAATGGTTGTCCAAGTAACTGAAGATCAACACAAGGTTCAGCTTTTGGACCACCCTGAGCCTGAGGAGTCAATGAAGATGTCACTGATGGAACTGGAATCTGGTGAGTCCTCTCAAAGTTTCTGTGAGATTTGTGCTGAAAGAAAAGAAATTGATGAAATTTTTAAAACTGAGAGTTGTGTTCACTCTTATTGCCGTGATTGTATAAGCAATCATGTTGCTGCAAAGCTTCAGGATAAGGTTATCGCAGTGACTTGTCCTGGTTTGAACTGCAAATCCATCCTGGAAATTGATTTTTGTAGGCCTTTGCTTCCAAAGGGTGTGATTGAAATTTGGGAGGAGGCCATTTGCGAAGAGATGATTGATGTTTCACAGAGGTTTTACTGTCCATTCAAGGATTGTTCAGCCATGTTGGTGATTGAAAATGATGGAGAAGTTATAACAAGTTCTGAATGCCCACTTTGTCACAGATTGTTCTGTGCACAGTGTTACGTTCCATGGCATTGTGGGATTGAGTGTGGGGAGTATCAGAATCTCAACGAAGATGAAAGAGGGAGGGAAGATCTCATGGTGATAGAGCTGGCTAAGGAGAAGAAATGGGGCAGATGTCCCAAGTGCAAATACTATGTTGAAAGGACTGAAGGTTGCCCTCATATAACTTGCAGGTTAGTATGTCTCATTAGTACTTGATTATTCAAGAGTTAATTGAGGCTTATTAAAGTATTTTTCTTGCTTTTACCATTGTTTATAATCTGACCTAATAGATTAATTAATGGTTGTGGTTTGCAGGTGCAATTTTCAGTTTTGCTATGGATGTGGAATAGAGTGGGATGGACGCCATGGTGGTTGCCAGAGGCAGTAGCAGATTAGAACAAGCCTGCATCAGAAAGAAAATATGACTTTAATCTTATATTTTTATGTATGCATATCTCTTATCTAGTCTCTATGTAATCCAATTCCAAAGTTTGAATTATACATATTTATCTTCGATTTACCCAATTAATTAAAATAAATTATTAAGATATAATGAATAGTAAAGAGTCATGTGTTCACATTTTAGAATGTAGATTGAAGACTTTTTCTTTGGACTTTGGTAGTATGATTGTTTTCTTTTCGTTCTTTTATTCGGACAATGATGTTGGCTTTCAATATGCTTTGCTTTACTTGCATATTTTTGGGTAACATCCATTAGTAGTATAAAGAAAATTCTGCCGACATATCAACAAAATTGTAGTGGGTTGGGAATAAATAAAACATATATATATATATATACACGAGCACACACACACACCCTATTTACAAGAAAAGAGGAAGGAGGTAAAAATGAAATGATAGGGAAATAAGTAGGTTTTTGTATAATTATTTGAAATGTTTGTTCTTTATTTTTGTTAATTTAGAGTTATATTATAAATTTGAAAAATAAAATAATATAAATAAAAATAGTAACTTCACTTTTTAATACTATTTTTCATTCACAGAGTTTGATGGTGAGACGGGAAAATGTAATTCATTCAAAGTTTGTAAATTACAACTTTTTAAATATTTTTGTCATTCTCATTGTTTCAAACATGGTAAAGGTTTGAACTTAATTTTCTTTTTTAAATTCTAATAATTCATTAGTTTTGTTAACTTCTGGTTCTTATATAAAACTCATTTCATATTTCATTAATTTGATAAGTTTGAAAACAATTTTTTTAATATTAAAAGCGTTGAAAATGTAATTTAGGTTCTTAAATCTGCCGCTTAATGTTTGAAATAACTTTTGGATCCATTACACATTGAAGAATTGTTTTTATTTTTTTCCTGTGGACTAAAGTTATTGACATTAATTTAATTGCCCAAGAATGGAGCACAACAAGAGATCTACATGCTTGGCCCAAGGACTCAGGTATGAGACCTAAGCTTATCCATTTCTCCATATCATGTAGAAGAAAAAATAACCTCAAGTAATTTATTCAACAATATTACAACAAATGAGACAGATATTTTAGATCCTCCAAGACTAAAAGATATTTAATAAGTGGGCAGTAAATGACTTTAAAAATTATAATTATGTGTAAATTTAGAAATAAATTATAATAGAAGATATCTGAAAATGTAAAGTTATTGTATTACAGAATAGAATTTATACTTACTTTTGAACGAAATGCTTTATAAAATCATTTAAGTTTTCATAAATGGGCAAATCTTGAAAGAGATACATTCTCTTTCATTAATCCCACATTAATTTCCATGGAATCTAATGCTTATATTGGAATTGGTTTTCATTAAAGTTTTCTTCTCCCACCCACTCAACTCCACCACTTCAACTTTGCAAAATTAGTTTACCACCTTGGAAAAGTATACGTTTATCTTGTCATTGAAGTAATCTTTCTTTATTTTCTTGAATTTTTAAGGACCGAGAAAGGTTTATATAGCACATAAACTTTTTCTAACTAATTAAAACCTTTTTCTTTATTTAGGTAAAAGTTGTTTGTATTTTTTCAAGTGAAGTTGATCATATCAAAAGAAAATCAAGATCCCATTTAAAGATAACTCCATGTGACTTGTGGTGAATGATGTAGAATGTTGAAAGAATAAAGCAAACTTAATAAATGACATTGCTTAATAAAGAAGGACAAACACTAACATGCCTTACCATGTATTATTGGTCATAAAAAAAAAAGTAGAACACAATAATCTATAATGAAATGGTGATGATTTGGTATTAGAAAGTGTTGATATTGATGGTTATATTATAAAAACCTATAAATTTATGTGTATATATTTTGAATATACAAAATAAATATACAAATGATGTATTATTATGTAATTAAGTGATTTTAAATTAAAAATAAAATAACAGTTAATAATTTAATGTCATATTACTCGTATATATTTTTTATGTATTTAAAATAAGTATTATGCGTTACCCATAGGTCCCATATATATGTTTCATTATTTATTCAAACACAATATTATGCTTGTGATTTTGAATGAATTATATACCCATCATCATTAATTATTTGCAACCACACAATCTTTGTTGCCCAAATTTCATTTTGTCAAACTTCGTTATGATTACTCTTTAATATTTGATTCAACTGAAAATTTTCTTTTGAAATTGGATGTCATTACTAATTCATGATATGAGATTTATATAATAAATACTTTATTCATATTCTCGATTCTTTGAGAATTCTAAAGACATTTATAACTTTTAGATTGTCATCATTGTTCAATGAATATGACCTCCTTTTCCCTCCAACTTGATTTGGCTGAGTATTCAACAGTCTTCCCAAATAATGTTATCAACTTAAATTAATAATATTGTAGACTTAATACTCCTTTAGTCCTTTATTTAAGTTTATTTATCTACAAAATCATGCTTACAAAAAGTCTTTTTCCACAAGATGTGTTTTAATAAATTCTATTTTGAGGAGACATGAAATTTTAGCTTCATAAACTCTCCTCAATAATAATAATAATAATAATAATAAAAGTGATAGAAGAAAATGTGCTCTTGATGGCCACCTTTGATAGTTGAAAATAAAAATAAAAAGTTAAAAAAAAAAAAGAAAAGCGAAGGCACTATCAATGAGTGGCCATTGCTGACCACACTTTCCATTCCAATTCACCAGTATTCTTATTTTGCTTCTTCGTCTATGTCTCTATGATGACATTTGAAGTTCTGTCACCACGCAGTAACACAAGACACAAAAATAATGTATTAAAACTTGTATTAATCGTGTTTATGTTATTATATTGTGTACTTAATGAGTTCATTTTAATCTATAAATAGAAAAATGAAAAGAGGAGAAGGATAATGCATGCACGCATGCATGAGAACAATTCAAATATGGCGACAGAAACTTAATGAAAATAACATCCGCTTGGACAATGGTGAAATATGCATACACGTATTGAAGTTTAAAGTAAGGTCAGTTTTCTTCGTTTCTTTTCAAATTTAGCTTTCCATGAGACGTAAAGATTAGAGGATAAAATAATTAATTATCGATGCAACTATATGATTATGATCTACGAAATGTACTACTGCATATATATTTATTGGTTTTCGATGCAGCAATGCTTATGAAATGCTTTATATTTTTTTTAAAAATAATTAGAACATTAGTTTGGGGAATTGGGTTCCATCAATTTACTAAGTTGGTAGATGAAATGACCAAGAAAAAAATGGCCGATTTCTCATCCATAAATGAACCAATTTTCTTTTGCACAACATACCAATTTAACATTGTGTGACACAGGCCAATGCTCCTAAAGGCTGCCACAAAACAGGAACCTCGGCCGATACAATACACGAGAGCAGTGTGAAAGTGAACCCGGAAGAGGGCCTTTCCACAAAGAGACGAAGCCTCCAAACTGGGAATTGCAGCAGCAATTGGGTGCCCCATTAAAAGACTGGAATTTATTATCCCAAGGGCCATGAAAGAGTTTTGGAAGATGTTCCTCCTGAAGCTGCCAGAGATATTATCGGAGTTAATTTGTTCTCTGATAATTAATCATCTCTTCGTCCTATTTCCATTACTGTTATTAAACTATGCTGAAGCCCTCTCTCTCTCTCTATATATACTTTGTGTTTTTGTATTTTTATTAGATTATTCACCTAACTTGATCCTGCCTGTGGGGATGTCTTGGTTTATCACTGTATCATGATTTCATTAAGGGTGAACTACATTTTCCCACTCTAGATTTGGTGCACAAACACTTTTTTATCTCTTGATAATATAAATTATACTTTTTCATCTAAAATCAAACTCTGTTAACAAAAATATATATAACAAAAAGGACAAAATAATCAATTTGATTAAACATAACACATGACAAAACCAAAACAATGGCAGTTAAAAAAATGTTATTATTTAATATCCCTTTATTTTATGTAGAGGTAGTCAAATGATATAAAATTTGTTCTAAACATGTTAACCATTAAATTGAGACCCCAAAATTTAAAATTATAATATTACTAATATATATAAATTGATAAAACATAAATCATAGAGCCATTATGTACAAATTCTAAAAATAGGCCTTTCCATATTCAATGCAACATATAAATAAAGATTTCTTATATAAGAGATATACTAAGTGTATTCAAGTAAGCAAAATTTCTAAATTTGTTCTTTCCATATCCAATACAAAATGTCAATTAAAAATTCTAAGATATATTCATACTTATTAAAGAGTGATGAAGTTATTCTAAAAAATAGAACCTCATTGGATGATGTTAAAGGCCTAAAGAAAAACCATTTACGCACAAAATCCAAGTCAAGACAAAAGGGAAAATCCTAGGTGACTAAAGAGAAGAAAAAGACTTTTCATATCATATGCCAAATAACTTCTAGGGCAAGTTCCTTCTCAAATATGCCACTTTTCACCGTATGAAAATTTCCACAGAGGAGTCCTTCACAGAGTTGAGTTGTGTTCTTTGTAGATTTCAGAGTTTTTTTTCCCTAACATTATGGCACAAGAATTGGAGTGTGCCCCTGAGCTTGCTGTCGATTTTTTTTACTTCTCAGTTCTTTGTGAAGAAGAATACTGTGATCAACAAGCCATTCTCCCAGTTTCTGACTCCAAATATGCTGAAAGTTGCTGTTCCAGGAGGCCTTTATGGCTTCCATGGTCAGTTTTCAGATGAGCTACAGGAGTGACATCACTATTCCATCATTCCCTTTAATGGTTATCCAAGCAACTGAAGATCAACACAAGCCTCATCTTTTGGACCACTCTGAGGAGTCAATGGTGAAACTGGAATCTGTGAGTCCCCTCAAACTTTCTGTGAGATTTGTGCTGAAAGAAAAGAAATTGATGAAATTTTTAAAACCGAGAGTTGTGTTCACTCGTATTGCCGTGATTGTGTAAGCAAACATGTGGCTACAAATCTTCAGGATAAGTTTATCACAGTGACTTGTTCTGGTTTGAACTGCAAATCCATCCTGGAAATTGATTTTTTTAGGCCTTTGCTTCCAAAGGGTGTGGTTGAAATGTGGGAGGAGGCTATTTGCGAAGAGATGATTGATGTTTCAGGGAGGTTTTACTGTCCATTCAAGGATTGTTCGGCCATGTTAGTGATTGAAATTGAAGGAGAAGTTATAACAAGTACTGAATGCCCTTTTTGTCACCGATTGTTCTGTGCACAGTGTGATGTTCCATGGCATTTTGGGATGGAGTGTGGGGAGTATCAGAGTCTCAACGCAGATGAAAGAGGGAGGGAAGATCTCATGGTGAGAGAGCTGGCTAAGGAGAAGGAATAGGCCAGATGCCCCAAGTGCAAATACTATGTTGAAAGGACTGAAGGTTGCCCAAATATGAGTTGCAGGTTACTATGTCTCAATAGTACATGATTAATTAAGAGTTAATTGAGGATTATTAAAGTATTTTCCTCTCTTTTACCGTTGTTTATAATCTGATCTAATAGACTAGTAAGTGCAGGTGAATTGAGAAATGAATATGAATTGATGGTTGTAGTTTGCAGGTGCAAGAGTTTGAGTTTTACTATGGATGTAACATAGAGTGGGATAGACGCCATAGCGGTTGCCAGAGACAGTAGCAGATTATTTCAAGCCTGCATGAAAAATAAAAATATGAGTTTATCTTATACTGATTAGCTAATATGAAAACACTAGACTTTGGCCTAATAGTATGTAATATGAGAGTACAATCTTATGTAATTATAAGAATGAATGAGAAAAAGGCCATCAAGAGCCTTAGGGGCGTTTGGTTTGGGTAATATTTTATTACCAAAATAGAAAGATTACCTTGAAGATAGATTACTTAGAAGATTACTGTGTATAAATGATTACTATGTTTGATAAAATTTAGTAAGTATAAATAATTATTGTGTTTGGTTAAAGGTAATAAAAGATTACTAGTAAATTATTTTACTTAAATGCCCTTGAATATAATTATTTTTAAATATTTTTTTATATTATTTTTCATATTAATTAAAAATAAATTTATTTTTATCTCAAAAAATTAATAAATAATAATATAATTATAATAAACTCAAGATTACCTCAATAATCTTTAAATACCTAAGGTGAAGGTGGTAATCAGATTACCACCTATATTACTTGTCACATCAGCATTGGTAATCTTAAAAACCCTCAACCAAACGCCCCCTTAATGTTTTATCTTTTAGCCCCCTTTTCTTTTGTACATGCACTCATTCTCCTGCTATCTTCATTTATCTCCATTGAATCCCTATTTCTTGTATACTATGTATATCACATCACTTCTTTAATCATTGTGTACTATCTACTCCATAGTTTAAATTATAAATCTTTATCTTAGATTTACCCAATTAGTTCAAATAAATTATTATGATATAATGAATAGAAAAAGATCATATGTTCGTGGAAACTTCCCACAAGAACTATGTTTGTGTTGGCAAATCTGGGAGAAGTTGTCTTTGCCATTGCCTATCCTTTTCTTTCTCGAAAAGATATTTTCATGTCATCTTCTTTTATTCAAGACAAGATGAATTCTATCCAAACATCTTAAAATCTAGTGTAAAAATTAATGGATTAATCTATGAGTTATTAATGACCAGATTATGAGGGTTATATGTAAATGATAATATCTTTCCGGACTAAACTTATGACTGGATAACATAATTAAATATCATTTTACTTTTTGTTAACTATAATTAAACTTAAGGCCTCTCTCTCTCTCTCTCTCTCTCTCTCTCTCTCTCTCTCTCTCTCTATATATATATATATATATATATTTGTGTTTTTGTATTTTTATTAGATTATGCATAATCCTATCTGTGGGGATATCTTGATTTATCACATAAAGATGAATTATATTTTCCCACTTGAGGTTTGGTGCACAAACACTTCTCCATCTTTTAATAATATAAATCATATTTTTTTCCATCTAAAACAAAACTTTGTTAATGAAAAATACACAACAGATAAAACAAAACAATCAATTTGCTTAAACATAACACATGACAAGACCTAGAACAATGACACTTAAGAATTGTTTGAAAAAGTTATTATTTAATATCCCTTTATTTTTATATAGAGGTACTCAAATGATATAAAATTTGTTCTAAACATGTTAACCATTAAATTGAGACACCAAAATTTAAAATTATAATATTACTAACATATATAAATTGACAAAATATAAATCATAGAGCCATTATGCGCAAATTCTAAAAAATAGTGCTTTCCATATTCAATGCAACATAAAAATAAAGATTTCTTATATAAGAGATATACTAAGTCTAACTAGTTCTTTCCATATTCAGTTCAAAATATCAATTAAAAATTCTAATATATATTCATATTTGCCAAAAAGTGATGAAGTTATTCAAAAAATAGCACGTCATTGGATGACGTTAAAGGCCGAAAGCAAAAGCATTTACGTACAAGTCAAGACAAAAGGGAAAAATCCTCAGAAATGACTGGTGAGAAGGGCAAAGACTTTTCATCTAATATACCAAACAACTTCTAGGGCAAGTTCCTCCTCAAATATGCCACCTTTCACCATATAAAAATTTCCACACAAGAGTCCTTCACAGAGTTGAATTGTGTTCTTTGTAGATTTCAGAGTTATTTTTTCCCTAACATTATGGCACAAGAATTGGAGTGTGCCCCTGAACTTGCTGTTGATGATTTTTACTTGTCAGCTCTTTTTGAAGAGGAATACTGTGATCAACAAGCCATTCTCCCGGTTTCTGACTCCAAATATGCTGAGGAGTCAATGAAGATGTCAATGGTGAAACTGGAATCTGGTGAGTCCTCTCAAAGTTTCTGTGAGATTTGTGCTGAAAGAAAAGAAATTTATGAATTTTATAAAACTGAGAGTTGTGTTCACTCTTATTGCCTTGATTGTATGAGCAAATATGTGGCTACAAAGCTTCAGGATAAGGTTATCACAGTGACTTGTCCTGGTTTGAACTGCAAATCCATCCTGGAAATTGATTTTTTTAGGCCTTTGCTTCCAAAGGATGTGGTTGAAATTTGGGAGGAGGCCATTTGCGAAGAGATGATTGATGTTTCACAGAGGTTTCACTGTCCATTCAAGGATTGTTCAGCCATGTTGGTGATTGAAATTGATGGAGAAGTTATAACTTGTGCTGAATGCCCTTTTTGTCACAGATTGTTCTGTGCACAGTGTGATGTTCCATGGCATTGTGGGATGGAGTGTGGGGAGTATCAGAGTCTCAACGAAGATGAAAGAGGGAGGGAAGATCTCATGGTGAGAGAGCTGGCTAAGGAGAAGGAATGGGCCAGATGCCCCAAGTGCAAATATTATGTTGAAAGGACAGCAGGTTGCCGACATATGACTTGCAGGTTACTACGTCTCATTAGTACATGATTAATCAAGAGTTGATTGAGGCTTATTAAACTATTTTTCTTGCTTTTACCATTGTTTATAATCTGACCTAATAGATTAATTAATGGTTGTGGTTTGCAGGTGCAAGTTTCAGTTTTGCTATGGATGTGGAATAGAGTGGGATGAATGCCATGGTGGTTGCCGGAGGCAGTAGCAGATTAGAACAAGCCTGCATCAGAAAGAAAATATGACTTTAATCTTATATTTTTATGTGTACATATCTCTTATCTAATCTCTATGTAATCCAATTCCAAAGTTTGAATTATAAATATTTATCTTCGATTTACCCAATTAATTAAAATAAATTATTAAGGTATAATAAATAATAAAGAGTCATGTGTTCACATTTTAGAATGTAGATTGAAGACTTTTTCTTTGGACTTTGGTAGTATAATTGTTTTCTTTTCATTCTTTTATTCGGACAATGATGTTAGCTTTCAATATGCTTTGCTTTACTTGCATAGTTTTGGGTAACATCGATTAGTAGTATAAAGAAAATTCTGCCAACATATCAACAAAATTGTAGTGGGTTGGGAATAAATAAAACATATATATATATATATGTACAAGAAAAGAGGAAGGAGGTAAAAATGAAATGATAGGGAAATAAGTAGGTTTTTGTATAATTTGATTATTTGAAATGTTTATTTTTTTTATTTTTGTTAATTTAGAATTATATTATAAATTTGAAAAATAAAATAACAAAAATAAAAATAGTAGTTTCACCTTTTAATATTGTTTTTTCATTCACAGAGTTTGATGATGGGATGGAAAACGTAATTCATTCAAAGTTTATAAAGTACAACTTTTTCAATATTTTTATAATTCTCATTGTTTCAAGCATGGTAAAGGTTTGAATTTAATTTTTTTTTTTAAATTCTAATAATTCATCAGTTTTGCTAACTTCTAGTTCTTATATAAAACCCATTTCATATGTTACTAATTTGGTAAGTTTGAAAAACAATTTTTTTAATATTATTATTATTAATAAATATTTTTTAATATTAAAAGCGCTGAAAATGTAATTTAGGTTCTTAAATCTGCCGCTTAATGTTTGAAACAACTTTTGGATCCATTACACATTGAAGAATTGTTTTTATATTTTTCCTGTGGACTAAAGTTATTGACATTAATTTAATTGCCCAAGAATGGATCACAACAAGAGATCTGCATGCTTGGCCCAAGGATTCAGCTATAAGACCTGAGCTTATCCATTTCTCCATATCATGTAGAAAAAAAAATAGCCTCAAGTAATTTATCCAACAATATTACAACAAATGAGACATATTTTAGATCCTCCAAGACTAAAAGATATTTAATAAGTGGGCAGTAAATGATTTTAAAAATTATAATTATGTGTAAATTTAAAAATAAATTATAATAGACGATCTCTGAAAATGTAAAGTTATCGTATCAGTTTATAAAAAATAATTTATAGAAATAATATTATTCAAATTTAAAATTCCGATTCCATTTTTTTTATTTTTGGTGGAATCTTTTTTAGAATGATCTATTGAATTGAATGCATTAAATTTTAAGAATATGATGTTAGACAATATTTTCTAGGATATTTGTTCTTGATTTTTTTCTTGTATGTTTATTTTTCCTTGATAATATTACTCCATGTTATGTTTCAGTTGACATTAACTTTGAAATAAGAGTTGAACATTATGTAGTTTTCAATGGATTATTAATTTAATTTTTACATTAAGTTGGTTATAGGATATTATTTAAAAATATTGTTAATATATATGCCTCTTTGTCTGATTTTAAAGGTCTTTTTAATAATTCCAATAAGAATTTTATAAGTAAATCAATCTCACAGGAGAATCTAAAAAATTCTTAAAAGCATTCGGTGTTGATTATAAAAAAAGGGAAAAAAAAAAAACAATTTAAATATACTCAAAGAGGTGCATTTGATTTATTAAAGGAAGCTAGGTTCGTTTTTCCCTTTCAAATCGAAAAGACAGAATTGGCTGTAAAATCAATTTACTCAAAAAAAAAAAAAGTTCCTTTATATATTTACAAAGTAAAATTCAAGCTCCATCATATTACAGAGTAGAATTTATACTTACTTTTGAATGAAATATCTTACAAAATCATCTAAGTTTTCATAAATCCCACATTAATTTCCATGGAATCTAATGCTTATTTTGGAATTGGTTTTCATTAAAGTTTTCTCCTCCCACCCACCCACTCAACCCCACCACTTCAACTTTGCAAAATTAGTTTACCACCTTGGAAAAGTATATGTTTATCTTGTCATTGAAGTAATCTTTCTTTATTTTCTTGAATTTTTAAAGACCGAGAAAGGTTCATATAGCACATAAACTTTTTTTAACTAATTAAAACCTTTTCTTTATTTAGGTAAAAGTTGTTTGTATTTTTTCAAGTTAAGTTGATCATATCAAAAGAAAATCAAGATCCCATTTAAAGATAACTCCATGTGACTTGTGGTGAATGATGTAGAATGTTGAAAGAATAAAGCAAACTTAATAAATGACATTGCTTAATAAAGGAGGACAAACACTAACATGCCTTACCATGTATTATTGGTCATAAAAGAAAAAGTAGAACACAATAATTTATAATGAAATGGTGATGATTTGGTATTAGAAAGTATTGATATTGATGGGTATATTATAAAAACCTATAAATTTATGTGTATATATTTTGAATATACAAAATAGATACACAAATGATGTATTATTATGTAATTGAGTGATTTTAAATTAAAGATAAAATAATATCTAATAATTTAATATCATATTATTCGTATATTTTTTTTTGTGTATTTAAAATAAATATATATACCCTATCTCTATAAAAACAATGGGATTGTACCTTACCCGTATGTCCCATATATATGTTTCATTATTTATTCAAACACAATATTATGCTTGTGATTTTGAATGAATTATATACACATCATCATTAATTATTTACAACCACACAATCTTTGTTGCCCAAATTTCATTTTGTCAAACTTCGTTATGATTACTCTTTAATATTTGATTCAACTGAAATTTTTCTTTTGAAATTGGATGTCATTACTAATTCATGATATGAGATTTACATAATAAATACCTTATTCATATTCTCGATCCTTTGAGAATTTTAAAGACATTTATAACTTTTAGATTGTCATCACTGTTCAATGAATATGACCCTCTTTTCCCTCCAACTTGATTTGGTTGAGTATCAACAGTCTTCCCAAATAATGTTATCAACTTAAATTAATAATATCGTAGACTTAATACTCTTTTTAGTCCTTTATTTAAGTTTATTTATCTACAAAATCATGCTTACAAAAGTCTTTTTCCAGAAGATGTGTTTTAATAAATTCTATTTTGAGGAGATATGAAATTTTAGCTTCATAAACTCTCCTCAATAATAATAATAATAAAAGTGATAGAAGAAAATGTGCTCACGATGGCCATCTTTGATAGTTTGAAAAAAAAAAAAAAACAGAAAAGAAAAGAAAAGCGAAGGCACTATGATTGAATGGCCACTGCCGACCACACTTTCCATTCCAATTCACCAGTGTTCTTATTTTGCTTCTTCGTCTATGTCTCTATGGTGACATTTGAAGTTCTGTCACCACGAGACACAAAAATAATGTATTAAAACTTGTGTTAATCGTGTTTATGTTATTATATTATGTACTTAATGAGTTATTTTTTTTTTCTATAAATAGAAAAATGAAAAGAGGAGAAGGATAATGCATGCATGCATGCATAAGAACAATTCAAATATGGCGACAGAAACTTAATGAAAATAACATCCGCTTGGACAATTGTGAAATATGCATACACGTATTGAAGTTTAAAGTAAGGTCAGTTTTCTTCTTTTCAAATTTAGCTTTCCATGAGACGTAAAGATTAGAGGATAAAATAATTAATTATCGACGCAACTATATGATTATGATCTACGAAATGTATTACTGCATTTATTTTT
This sequence comes from Mangifera indica, assembly GCF_011075055.1. Taxonomy (NCBI): domain Eukaryota; kingdom Viridiplantae; phylum Streptophyta; class Magnoliopsida; order Sapindales; family Anacardiaceae; genus Mangifera; species Mangifera indica. The sequence continues at coordinate 5,947,020 of NC_058139.1, forward strand.
ATTGGTTTTGGATGCAGCAGTGCTTATGAAATGCTTTAAATTTTTTCAAAAAATAATTAGAACATTAGTCTGGGGAATTGGGTTCCATTAATTTAGTAAGTTGGCAGATGAATGGACCAAGAAAAAAAAAATGGCCGATTTCTCATCCATAAATGAACCAATTTTCTTTTGCACAACATACCAATTTAACATTGTGTGACACAGGCCAATGCTCCAAAAAGGCTGCCACAAAACAGGAAAATCGGCCGATACAATGCACGAGAGCAGTGTGAAAATGAATCCGGAAGAGGGCCTTTCTACAAAGAGCCGAAGCCTCCAAACTGGGAATTGCAGCAGAAATTGGGTGCCCCATTAAAAGACTGGAATTTATTATCCCAACAACCATGAAATAGTTTTGGAAGATGTTCCTCCTGAAGCTGCCAGAGATATTATCGGAGTTAACTGGTTCCCTGATAATTAATCATCTCTTCATCCTATTTCCATTACTGTTATTGAACTATTCTTAAGCCCTCTCTCTCTATATATATTTTGTGTATTTTTACTAGATTATGCACTTAACTTGATCCTGCCTGTGGGGATGTCTTGGTTTATCACTGTATCATAATTTCGATTAGGGTGAATAACATTTTCCCACTCTAGGTTTGGTGCACAAACACCTTTTTATCTTTTTGGATAATATAAATTATACTTTTTCATCCAAAACTAAAACCTGTTAACGAAAAATACATAACAAAAAGGAAAAAATAATCAATTTGGTTAAACATAACATGACAAAACCTAAAACAATGGCAGTTAAAAATTGTTTAAAAATGTTATTATTTAATATCCCTTTATTTTATATAGAGGTATTCAAATGATATAAAATTTGTTCTAAACATGTTAACCATTAAATTGAGACCCCAAAATTTAAAATTATAATACTATTAACATATATAAATTGATAAAACATAAATCATAGAGCCCATATGCACAAATTCTAAAAATAGGCCCTTCCATATTCAATGTAACATTTAAATAAAGATTTCTTATATTAGAGATTTACTAAGTGTATTCAATTAAGCAAAAATTTCTAAATTTTTTCTTTCCGTATTCAATACAAAATGTCAATTAAAAATTCTAATATATATTCATATTTATTAAAGAGTGATGAAGTTATTCAAAAAAACAGAACCTCATTGGATGATGTTAAAGGTCCAGCAAAAGCATTTACGCACAAAGTCCAAGTCAAGACAAAAGGGAAAATCCTAGTGACTAAAGAGAAGAAAAAGACTTTTCATATCATATACCAAATAACTTCTGGGGCAAGTTCCTTCTCAAATATGCCACTTTTCACCGCATAAAAATTTCCACACAGGAGTCCTTCACAGAGTTGAGTTGTGTTCTTTGTAGATTTCAGAGTTTTTTTCCCTAACATTATGGCACAAGAATTGGAGTGTGCCCCTGAGCTTGCTGTTGATGATTTTTACCTCTCAGTTCTTTCTGAAGAAGAATACTGTGATCAACAAGCCATTCTCCCAGTTTCTGACTCCAAATATGCTGAAGAGTTGCAGTTCCAGGAGGCCTTTATGGCTTCCATGGTCAGTTTTCAGATGACCGACAGGAGTGACATAACTATTCCATCATCCCCTTTAATGGTTATCCAAGCAACTGAAGATCAACATAAGCCTCATCTTTTGGACCACTCTGAGGAGTCAATGAAGATGTCAATGGTGAAAATGGAATCTGGTGAGTCCCCTCAAACTTTCTGTGAGATTTGTGCTGAAAGAAAAGAAATTGATGAAATTTTTAAAACTGAGAGTTGTGTTCACTCGTATTGCCGTGATTGTATAAGCAAATATGTCGCTACAAAGCTTCAGGATAAGGTTATCACAGTGACTTGTCCTGGTTTGAACTGCAAATCCATCCTGGAAATTGATTTTTTTAGGCCTTTGCTTCCGAAGGGTGTGGTTAAAATTTGGGAGGAGGCCATTTGCGAAGAGATGATTGATGTTTCACGGAGGTTTCACTGTCCATTCAAGGATTGTTCAGCCATGTTGGTGATTGAAATCGATGGAGAAGTTATAACAAGTGCTGAATGTCCTTTTTGTCACAGATTGTTCTGTGCACAGTGTGATGTTCCATGGCATTGTGGGATGGAGTGTGGGGAGTATAAGAGTCTCAACGCAGATGAAAGAGGGAGGGAAGATCTCATGGTGAGAGAGCTGGCTAAGGAGAAGGAATGGGCCAGATGCCCCAAGTGCAAATACTATGTTGAAAGGACTGAAGGTTGCCCAAATATGACTTGCAGGTTACTATGTCTCAATAGTACATGATTAATTGAGAGTTAATTGAGGATTATTAAAGTATTTTTATCTCTTTTACCGTTGTTTATAATCTGATATAATAGACTAGTAAATGCAGGTGAATTGAGAAATGAATATGAATTGATGGTTGTGGTTTGCAGGTGCAAGAGTTTGAGTTTTACTATTGATGTAACACAGAGTGGGATAGACGCCATAGCGGTTGCCAGAGACAGTAGCAGATTATTTCAAGCCTGCATGAAAAATAAAAATATAAGTTTATCTTATACTGATTAGCTATTATGAAAACACTAGACTTTGGCCTAATAGTATGTAATATGTGAGTATAATCTTATGTAATTATAAGAATGAATGAGAGAAAGGCCATCAAGAGCGTTAATGTTTTATGTTTTAGCCCCCTTTTCTTTTGTACATACATCTCATTCTCTTGCTATCTTCATTTATCTCCATTGAATCCCTATTTCTTGTATACTATGTATATTATATCACTTCTTTAATCTCTGTGTACTATGTACTCCATAGTTTGAATTATAAATCTTTATCTTAGATTTACCCAATTAATTTGAATAAATTAGTAGGATATAATGAATAGAGAAGGATCATGTGTTTGTGAAAACTTCCCACAAGAACAATTCTGGGAGAAGTTGTCGCTGCCATTGCCTATCCTTTCCTTTCTCGAAAAGATATTTTCATGCTATCTTTTTTCATTCAAAACAAGACAAATTCTATCCAAATATCTTAAAATCTAGTGTAAAAATTAATGGATTAATCTATGAGTTATTAATGATCAGATAATGAGGGCTATATGTAAATGATAATCTCTTTTTGGACTAAACTTATGACCGGATAACATAATTAAATATCATTCTACTCTTTGTTAACTATAATTAAACTTAAGCCCTCTCTCTTTCTATATATATATATATATTTTGTGTTTTTGTATTTTTATTAGACTATGCATAATCCTATTTGTAGAGATATCTTGATTTATCACATAAAGGTGAATTATATTTTTCCCACTTGAGGTTTGGTACACAAACACTTTTTCATCTTTTGATAATATAAATCATATTTTTTTCATCTAAAACTAAACTTTGTTAACAAAAAATATACAACAGATAAGACAAAACAATCAATTTGCTTAAACATAACGCATGACAAGACCTAGAACAATGGCACTTAAGAATTGTTTGAAAAGGTTATTATTTAATATCCCTTTATTTTTATATAGAGGTACTCAAATGATATAAAATTTGTTCTAAACATGTTAACCATTAAATTGAGACACCAACATTTATAATTATAATATTACTAACATATATAAATTGACAAAATATAAATCATAGAGCCATTATGCGCAAATTCTAAAAAATAGTGCTTTCCATATTCAATGCAACATAAAAATAAAGATTTCTTATATAAGAGATATACTAAGTCTAACTAGTTCTTTCCATATTCAGTTCAAAATATCAATTAAAAATTCTAATATATATTCATATTTGCTAAAAAGTGATGAAGTTATTCAAAAAATAGCACGTCATTGGATGACGTTAAAGGCCGAAAGCAAAAGCATTTACGTACAAGTCAAGACAAAAGGGAAAAGTCCTCAGAAATGACTGGTGAGAAGGGCAAAGACTTTTCATCTAATATACCAAACAACTTCTAGGGCAAGTTCCTCCTCAAATATGCCACCTTTCACCATATAAAAATTTCCACACAAGAGTCCTTCACAGAGTTGAATTGTGTTCTTTGTAGATTTCAGAGTTATTTTTTCCCTAACATTATGGCACAAGAATTGGAGTGTGCCCCTGAACTTGCTGTTGATGATTTTTACTTGTCAGCTCTTTTTGAAGAGGAATACTGTGATCAACAAGCCATTCTCCCGGTTTCTGACTCCAAATATGCTGAGGAGTCAATGAAGATGTCAATGGTGAAACTGGAATCTGGTGAGTCCTCTCAAAGTTTCTGTGAGATTTGTACTGAAAGAAAAGAAATTTATGAATTTTATAAAACTGAGAGTTGTGTTCACTCTTATTGCCTTGATTGTATGAGCAAATATGTGGCTACAAAGCTTCAGGATAAGGTTATCACAGTGACTTGTCCTGGTTTGAACTGCAAATCCATCCTGGAAATTGATTTTTTTAGGCCTTTGCTTCCAAAGGATGTGGTTGAAATTTGGGAGGAGGCCATTTGCGAAGAGATGATTGATGTTTCACAGAGGTTTCACTGTCCATTCAAGGATTGTTCAGCCATGTTGGTGATTGAAATTGATGGAGAAGTTATAACAAGTGCTGAATGTCCTTTTTGTCACAGATTGTTCTGTGCACAGTGTGATGTTCCATGGCATTGTGGGATGGAGTGTGGGGAGTATCAGAGTCTCAACGCAGATGAAAGAGGGAGGGAAGATCTCATGGTGAGAGAGCTGGCTAAGGAGAAGGAATGGGCCAGATGCCCCAAGTGCAAATACTATGTTGAAAGGACTGAAGGTTGCCGACATATGACTTGCAGGTTACTACGTCTCATTAGTACATGATTAATCAAGAGTTGATTGAGGCTTATTAAACTATTTTTCTTGCTTTTACCATTGTTTATGATCTGACCTAATAGATTAGTAAATACAGGTGAATTGAGAAATGAATATGAATTGATGGTTGTGATTTGCAGGTGCAAGTTTGAGTTTTGCTATGGATGTAACACAGAGTGGAATATGAGTCATAATTTTTGCTTGAGACGGTAGCAGATTAGTACAAGCCTGCATAAAAAAGAAAAGGATGAGTTTATCTTATACTGATCAGCTATTATGAAAACACCAGACTTTGGCCAAGAAGTATGTAATATGTGAGTATAATCTTATGTAATTACAAGAATAAAAGAGAAAAAACCGATTAAGAGTGTTAATGTTTTTATCTATTAGCCCCTTTTTGTTTTGTACATACATTCATTCTCCTGCTGTCTTTATTTATCTCCATTGAATCCCTATTTCTTGTATATTATGTATATCATATCACTTCTCTAGTCTCTTTATATACTATAGTTTGAATTATAAATGTTTATCTTTGATTTACCCAATTAATTCAAATAAATTATTACGATAAAATGAAGAGTATAGGATTATGTGTTCACATTTTAGAATGTAGACTGAAGATTTTTCTTTAGACGATGGTAGTATGATCGTTTTCTTTTCATTCATTTATTCGAACAAGGATGTTGGCTTTTGAATATGCTTTGCTTGCATTCTTTTGGGTAACATCAATTAGTATAAAGAATCTCCGACCCACATATCAACAAATTTGTAGTAGTGGGTTGGGAATAAAAAAACATATATATATATATATTTGTTATTAATAATTACACATTTTGGATTTTTGTTATTACCGAATCAACCATTAGTAGGCCAGTTAGAGCACTGCTTCAACAAGCGTAAAATACTCTAATTCAGATTTCTTCTTAGGTGCAATCACCTTGTTCTTGGGGAGCGGCTCAAACATAACACACTGTTCTCCTATTGGGTGCTTTGGGATTAACTTCTCTGCACTGGGGCGGTTACCAATAGCATCAACTTTTGAACAGAATCTTTCCTTCTTCATTCCATCCAAGAAAAGTCAAATAGGAAGGAGTAGATGATATATAAGATAAGCACCGTTTTGTGGTTGCTGAAAAGTCTTATAAGTAACGTGAAGAGTCTGTGCTTTTTCCCTTTTTCATTCCCCTGTGATGATTTTGAAAATGTTTCTATTTATTTTGGATCGAAAGCCTCTTCCTGAACCAAGAGTGTAGCTTGCGCCTAGAGGCCTGTCATCCGACCATATGGGCACCGCTTCGATTCCCAGAAGATTCTTCTGATACAAATGAGACGTCCCCCACTATGCAAGGCAAGCAGCTCTTACATCTCAACTCCTACATCGAGTTGCACTCCATTAGAATTAAGTACTCCCGAAAGTTCGATGAAAGTCACATCGTCTACGCAAAGGCAATATTCATGGAAACTTTCGCCCTAGCTGCCGCCAAATCCCGAAGAAGTTGTCGCTGCCATTGCCTATCCTATCCTTTCCTAAAAAGATACTTCACACTTATTTTCTTTCATTCAAGACAAGACGAACTCTACCCAATTGTCTCTAAATCTAGTGCAAAACTTAATGGATTAATCTATGGGTTATTAATGACCGGATTTTGAGGGCTACATATAAATAACAATAAATAAAACTAAAAAATTGATATTAAATTATTATTTTACTTAAATATTTTTAGATATAATTTTTTAAAAATATTTTTATATTAATTAAAAATAATATTATTTCTATTTTTAAAAATAATAAATAAATATATAATTATAATAAATTCAAAATCATTTTATTAAGTTTTTAATACATAAGAAAAAGTTAATAATAAAATTATATTTTATATTATTTGTTATATTATCATTAATAATAAAAGATTATTGAAATTTATTATAATTGATAAATCAAATAAAATGATTTAAGTAATAAAAGATAAATTATCATAATAATATTCGAGGACCACTAATCAAACACCCTTTTAGATCCATTATCCATGAAAGGATAAGTTTTTTTTTTTTTTTTCTGTGGATTAGAGTTGTTGAGGTTAATTTAATTGCCCAATAATGGAGGATACCAAAGAGTATTGGCCACAACATACTGGGGTCAAGGATATTCATCTATGAAACCTAAGCTTGTCCATTTCTCCATATCATGTGGAAAAAACAAAATCCTCAAGTAATTTATTTAACAACATTGCAACAAGTGAGACTGATATTTTAAATCGTCCGAGAAGATATTTAATAAGGAGCAGTGAATGATTTTAAAAATTAACTTTTTCAAACTTATATTATGAAAATTTGTAATTGTGACAAACATTGAGTGGAACATAGTAATTTGGCCATTTAGAAATAAAATAAAGTAGACAATATATGAAATGTAAAGTTATTATATCAGTTTAAAAAAAATATTTCATAGACATAATATTATTTTATCTTAAAATATGGGTTCCAATTTTTTTTGTTTGGTGGAATCTTATTAGAATTGAATGCATTAGATTATAAAACAATAATTTTAGAATATGATTATTGATAATATTTAATAAAACCCAAAATTTTACAAATATGACAGAATTTCAAATCTAAATTTTTTTTATTTAAAAGTTATATTATTCTATTAATTTTGTTAAAACTCAAATTGGTGATGAAAATAGGGTATTATTTTTAATAATTTTTAATTTATATACTTCTAACGGATTGTTTAATTTTAAAAGTCTTCTTTATAATTCCAATAAGATTTTTATAACTAAATCAATCTCACATGAAAATCTAAAAATAGATCCCAAAGAAAGAGGCGCATGCAATTAATTTAATAAAGGCGCCTTAATTTGTTTTACTTTTCAGATCGAAAAGAGGGATTTGGCTGTAAAATCAATAAAAAAGAAACATTATCATTTACTCAAAAAAAGTCCCTTTATATATTTACAAAGTAAAATTCAAGCTGATCATAATACAAAGTAGATTTTATCCTTGCTTTTGAATGAAATGCTTTGCCAAAATCATCCAAGTTTTCATAAATGGGCAAATTTTGAAAGAGACACATTCTCTTTCATTAATCCCACATTAATTTCCATGGAATCCAATGCTTATTTTGGAATTGGTTTTCATTAAAGTTTTCTCCCCAAACCCACTCAAGTCTGCCACTTCAACTTTGCAAATTTAGTTTACCACCTTGGAAAAGTATTTGCTTATCTTGTTATTAATATAATCTTTATTTTATTTTTCTTCAATTTTGAAGGGCCGATGAGAAAAGTTCATATAGCACATAAATCCTTCGTAATTAATTAAAACTTTTTCTTTATTTAGATAAAAACTATTTATATTTTTTAAAGTAAAGCTGACTATATCAAAAGAAGATTGAGATCTCATTTAAAGATACTCTATGTGATTTGTGGTGAATTATGTAGGATGTTTAAAGAATAATACAAATTTAATAAATGACATTGCTTGATAAAGAAGGACAAGCATTAATTTGTCTTATCATCTATTAATGGTGATGAATAAGAAAGTAAAGCGCAATAATTTATATTGAAATGGTGATGATTTGGTATTAGAAAAGATTAAAGTGTTGATATTGATTGCAGAATTTGAGGGTTATATTATTAAAAGCAATAAAAATATGGTTATATATTTTGAATACATAGATAATAAGTTATCATATAATTAAGTGATTTTGAATTAAAACTAAAGTAACATTTAATAGTTTAATGATATATTATTTGTGTATCTATTTTATATAATCAAAATATATACATATAACATTACTGTATAAAAACAATAGGATTACGCTTCACCCTTACGTCGTATATGTATGTTTGATTAATTATTCAAACGCAATGTTATGCTTTTGATTTTGAACGAACCATATGCACATCACCATTAACTATTTATAACCACGCAATCTTTGTTGCTCAAATTTTATTTTGTCAAACCTTATTAGGATTACTTTTGAATGTTTGATTCAATTGGGATTTTTCTTTTGAAATTGGACGCCATTATTGAATCATGATTTGAGATTTACATAATGAATACTTCATTCACATGCTCAATTCTTTGAGAATTCTAAAGACTTTTATAAGTTCTAGATTGTCATCATTTTTCAATGAATAATGACCCCCCCTTTCCCTCTAACTTGATTTGGATGAGTATTCAATAATTTTCCTAAATAATTTTGTCAACTTAATACTCCTTTAGTCCTTTATTTAAGTTTATTTATTTACAAAATCAATGTTTACAAAAGTCCCCTTTCAAAAGATGTGTTTTAATAAATTCTATTTTGAGAAGACATGAAATTTTAGTTTCATAAACCCTCCTCAATAATAATAATAATAATAATAACTACTTCCAATGGATAATTTGAGTGACAAAAGAAAATACTTCATATATAAAAAAAATATAAATTTAAATATTATCTAATGACATATAAAATTTATAAACATTTAACTTATCCAGTTTAATAGTTGTAAAATCAGTTACTAGATTCAAAATGATCCCAAAAATAGCGGTGCTTTTGATGACTATCTTTGATAGTTTAAAATAAAGATAAAAGTTAAAAAAAAAAAAAAAAGTGAAGGCACTATGAATGAGTGGGCACTGCCCACCATATTTTCCATTCCAATTCACCAATATTCTTATTTTGCTTCTTTTTCTACGTCTCTATAGTAATATTTGTTGTTCTGTCACCACTCATTAACACGAGACACAAAAATAGTGTATTAAAACTTATTTTTAATTGTGTTTATTGTTAGAATATTCTCTAAAAACCAATCGTTTTAATTGGTTTTAAGGGTTGTATATCTTGCATATATATTATTAATAAAAGAAAAGTTTTGTTATACTTCACACGTTTTCAACGTCACTTATATATATATGTTGTAGTTGTATATTACATCTATATTAACTACATGCATACGACATGTGAAAGGTCCCGATGAGTTTTAATAAACGTCATCAAATCGTTCCCTACATAGGCAATCTGTTTGGGCAATAGTATTGCATAGTGGGTGTGTGCTATATCACCACAGTATATCAATGGATGATATTAGACATGGTGGATATACACATTGGTAAACAATGAAACCATTTGATGGTTAGAGAACTGATCAAAGGTTATTTTATTATATTGTTTATCGAACGTGACCGCTGAACGATGATCACATGGGCATTAATATGTAGTCAATGATACATCGTGAATCATACTAGTGTATAGATCCTTTGACTTGAGATATCACAGTTGTGTTTCATTCCGGAACGTATGGTTCATACGGTGTATACCACGAAGCTAATCATGTCTCGTTCAGAAGCCGTTTTGATCATATGTTGCTTGAGCGAGAGGACAAGTGATGATCATACAAGGATCCATCAGCTCGACTGCTCTCGAGTTCCCATACGAATATCGAGAAACATGAAAATCTAAGACATTGGCCAGTGTAGATAAAAGACCACAAGAAAAGAGTTTCGATGTGACACGTTATGATGTATTACTTGATATTCGAAAAGATTAAATATTGGATTTTGACATTTCATGAATCCAAGTTTAATCGGGATGTAATGACGGAGGGATTGGACTACATGGTAAGTGTGAGTAAGAAAGGTTCATTTGATATTATGTGAAGCTTGTATTTCATTGTGATGTAGGGGTCATGGGACATTGCTAGATGATACCACATGATCAGTGGGAGCTTCATTTTGTAGCGGAAAATGAAGTATATCGGTTAACGACAGTTTTAGGTTATATAATGATATAATGAAACGTATCGTCCGATATGGGGCCCACGACTACGTCACTATGAACCTTGAAAGTCACACCTATATTTCAAGGAAGAAAATAGTGTTATGAAGCTGAAAATATTTATCCATGGTTGGCTAGCACTTCCGAGGATAAAAATTGTGCTTTTCGAATAAGATTCGGAAAAGGGGCAAAATGGTCATTTTACACCTTTTAAATTGTTTAGAAAGTTAAAATGATTAATTTTGGGCACAAATGAATTAACATGTGTCAAATTCTCATTTCTCTTATTTTTCCACCAATGAGAATTAAACATATGTTTTAACTTGATAATTATCAAGTTTTAATGCAATAAATATGAGAGAAAATAAAGAAAAATATACAATTTTCTTTTCTTCTTCTTCTTTGTCGGGAAAAGCTTCTCCTTTTTTCCATTTTTCTTCCTTGAATGGTGTAAGTCAAGAGATCACTTATTTTAGTGATTCAAGCTTCCAAACTTCAAATCAAATTACAAGGTACAAGGTAGTTTACATGTTTCTATGTTTTATTTCTTGAAAACCATGTAAACTTTTCAATACTATTGTTACATATGATGTGAACATAAATTAAAAATTTTAATTTTGTTGTCAAAATCTTTCATTTATGTTATTATATTATTAATTTACTTAATGGGCCTACTTAATAAACGTATATATCATATTAGCTAATCAATGATTACTTAATTTTTCTATAAATGGATTTAAAAGAAAAGAAGAATAATGCATGCATGCATAAGAACAATTCAAATATGGGGGCCGAAACTTAGTGAAAATAACATCTGCTTTGACAATGGTGAAAGATGCAGACACGTAATGAAGTTGAATGTAAAGTCAATTTTCTTTGTTTCTTTTCAAATTTGGCGTTACATGAGACATAAAGATTAGAGGATAAGATAATTGATTATCGATATAACTATATGATTAAGATTTTTTTGTCTTAATTATCCAATTTAGTTAACCATAATTGTACTACATACACATCAAAATTTGGAAATTATGAAAAAAAAAATTGTTTTTCTTTTCTTTTTTTAATCACAATTAAGAATTATAGAAATAGATAAATAATTGGTTAATTGAATCCCCTTTTAAGGTATCATTGAATTACTATGTTTTTGGCAAGCTATCTAAAATAATAATAATAATAATAATTCACTGTTTTGTTTGAATTTTCGTTATTTGACAAACATAGATATTATCTTTTAGATTAATACTTATTTTAGAAATTTGAATAGGCAATAAATAATAAAATAAAATTGATCACTCATTAGTATAAAATAGCTACATACAACAAGAATTTTAGAATTTTAAATATAAATAAAATCAATCTTATTTCACTAATAAAAAATAGTAAAAGGATCTTAAAAATTAATAAAATTAATAAAGTATTATAACTTTTAAAATAAAATTGTGGGTTTGATTACTATATATTAAGTTTATCTGTCTAATAAATATAGATTAAATTCATATTATAAAAACAAAATAACAATAAAGGTTATTGGTATAACAATTGTGGTTTAGTCACTATATATCGAATTTACTCTTTTAATAAATATAGATGAAATCCGTATTATAAATAAAATAATAATAATTAAGGTTTTGACTTACTATTGGTACACGCACTCACATCACAAAGTCACAAGCGGAGGCCAAAGTCTCAACCTCTCATGTATCAGTCATCAATTGTAATCCATTGATGAGGAATATAAAATAAAAAATATTTAAAAAAAAAAATGCAAGCAGTTACGATATTATCGAATAATATATCTTTCATTTGTTGATTGAGATTCAACCTCACTTGTCTATTTCAACGTCTCTCTCATTTTTTTTCTTTTTTGTCTTCTTTGATTTCGGTTTAATTTCTTTTTTATAATTTATTTTTATATTTTAATTAAAAAAGGTTGTGGCTACCATTTAAAAGTGTGCACTAGTCACAAAATGGTTTGAAAAGCCATTAATTGTGGATCTAATCCAAATTCTTCAAATTTAAGTTGTTATTTAATTTGAGCAAATCAAATTTAATATAAAAATATTTAACTCAAACTTAATTGAAGAAACAACTTGAAGGAGAATTCGGTAAACTTGCTATAATGATTTGTAAATTATGAACACGTTTTGCTTTAAGGCCAAATGTCGTAAACTGATTGGCTTTACTTAGAGCACAATTTGAAGCTTCCATCCATCTCTTTCACAATTCAAATTTTTTATTTTTATTTTTTTCAGTTAATTTAACCACACGTCCATTCCAACCTTACCGACACAACACTACCAATATTCTATTCTTATTTATTAAATAAAACTAATTTATTTTTATTTAATTTTCTGATTTTAGTTTATTAATTTCATTTGCTCTTTATATATTTTACTTTAATTTTGTATTTATTAAAAATTGTGGTTGACATTTAAACTTAGAATAAAATAAATAGTCTTTTTTTATTCGAGCACGAAAAGAAATATATATTATTTTTTTAAAAGTTCAAACAGTGAAACTAAAAAGCTAATAATTGGGAGATTGTAATAATTTTTTTTAAATTCAAAATCCGACAAGTCAAATTACTCTAACTAACCATTTTTCAAAAACGACAACGGAATCAATCACGTGGTGCTTTTCTTTTTTATGCCTCTCTTTTTTTGCACATATGATATCTCCATCAAATTTAATAATTATAAACTTAAATTAATAATTATTTTTACAATTTTATAACAAAATTTATCGGCATCTTTCCATGCTCATTTACACATATAATGAGTCATTTACATTTTCCCTTTCAAGTTAAAGCCTAAAAACATTTCTTCAATTGTTAATGTATGAATTTTATTTTATCATTACTCAATGGTTAGAGATAGTGAATCCTTGACCCATCCCTTTGAAATAGGGAGGAGAATCTATAATAAAAACGAAGACAGGAACAAAAATAAAGATAACTTAAATCCTTGTAATCGAAGATATGACAAAGATGGGGATAAATATAACTTTAACCTATCTCTATCCTGGTTTGTCCTCCCTTCTATATACCCTTTAAATCCTTAAATATTGAAATACTCTTAAAAATTAAAATTATTACAAATACACATTAGCACACAATAAATATTCTATTATTTTTTTAGTAAGGATGAGAAAGAAAAGGGAGGGGAATTATTCCCGTAGGGATGAGATGAAAAGGAAAGAGAGAAACATTTTCTTTATTGGGAAGGGATAGAGATTAGGGTATTCAACCCTCTTTGCCTCGTTGTCATCCTATTAGTGCCTCATTTTCATGACAAACTTGAATGGTTTAAATAATAACTTTGCCACCATATTACCTTCACAGAGAGAATTTAAAAGCCCAAAAATGACATACAAAACAAGGGCTAGAACAATGCTAAATTTGAACTTGAAAAAAGATTGGTTGCAATTCAACTCCTTGAGGTTGGTCTTGATGCAATCGACCCTTTTGGGTTTGAATTTTATAAGGGAATCTTGGTAGGTTTCCCAATCTTCATGCTTTCAAGCTTTTTGGAGGATTTATCAATAGAGGATTTAAAGGATTTACAAGAGTTGTGTAGTAGGTGAGGAGTCAAAAGATATATTTGTAGATGCTAGTAATGCAAGAAATGCCAACATACTTTTAAAGCATTTGAGAGAGGGGAAGATCAATGATGTGGCGACAAAGGGTTTGGTATGATAGAGAATGTCCCAAATAAAGATTTGTCGACGATTACAATTTCTTTTAATAGTAATGATCAAATATTAGAATTATACATTTATTATTATCAATCATCAAATGATTGGTTGTATTAAATAGTAAATATAATACGGTAATTATAGATTATATATAATATCAAAACTAATTTTCATTAATAAGTTTGATTTTGAATAATAAAATATGATTTTTGCAATCAAATAGAGAAAAAATGTTTTTAGAGGATCATACACATTAATTTTTAGGCAATCAAAGTAAAGGAAGTGGAGAGAAAAAGAGGGAAAACAATGAGATGAGAAAGTCAAACCTGTGTCTGTCGTTGTCTTCACCCAAAAGAAAAAAGAATAACCACCGCAGATATATATAAATTTATGTATATATTTATATTATTACGGTCACTTGTCGGTGGTATTATTCGTTGTGGTGAATTATAACAGACGCAGCCTCCCACTACCACCACTACCTTTAAACCTCTCAGTCTCCTTCTCTTCATCAAACGAACAGTCCATCAATTAAAATTTCACTCTCTCTTTTCTTTTCCCTTCTGAACCTTCTTTCTATTTATCTTCTATTCAACACTAGCTGTTCCACCCGCCATCTTTGAAATTATCGATCTGGCCGGGTTCAGGACTGTTGCTGTTCGACTTATCGGCGGTGGTGGTGGAGGTAGTAATAATAGTACTAAGAAGAAGAAGACGGATAAAAAAACTAAAGTTAAAGATAAGTTCATGGAGTTGTGGCACAAAATGATCTTCCCTGTTCGGCAAGTCTGGGAGGCCGTTTCCTCCAGAGTTAAAGCTCGTAAAAACGGTGCGTTTTATTACTCCTCATTCTTTCCTAATCTTTGAAATAAAAAGCTTCTCTATTCTTTTATCTTATGAAGAAGGAATTTTTTTTTTTTAAATTTTCATTCTTCATACAATTTTCCCTTTTGTTTTAAATTTCTTATGAGATATGATCATTTATTTTTTAATTTCATAGTTTCTCATAAAAATGAAAAATTATCTTTTTTTTTTAATTTCAAAGTAAAATTTTCATCTATATTCAATTGCAAAAATGGTAATTCAAATTTTATTTTCTTGTTTATAATAATATTCTAATTTCTTTTTTCAAGTAAAAACAAAGTGTTAATTATGTAACATTCAACAAACAACAAATTTGGTAACAATAATTTATAAGATTCTCTAATGTTAACTTATTAATTACAAAAGAAATGGGCATCATTAAATTACTTAATGATTTTTTTCCAAAGTTTCTTAAAATTATAAAAGTTTGGAGAAGATGACATATTTTAGTTGGTGTGTTTTGTGTGTGGTTGCTTCTAATTAGAGCAAATATTAGTAATTACTTTTTGGAACTTTGATTTATCCTAACTTAGTCAGACAGAATTTAAATATTAATACTTTGATTCTATCTCAATCCAAATTCCAAACATATATCCCAGAGGAATAAAATAGTCTTAATCACTTCAATGAGAAGGGAATCATGTATTTAAACTATTAACGCTATTGCAAATAGTGTTTTGATTTTTCTTAATTTTTGAATATTTTATAAAATAGTAAAAAAATAAAATAAAGATTCCTATTATAGTGGACTTCATCCTTTAGCCTTCATCCACACGAAGACAAAATAAACCTAATCCCAAAATTTATTAAATATCTGGAGTCATTCTAATGTATAATAAAATATCGAATCCATTAATTCAACCATAATAAAACTTGGATACCGATGAATAGTTTGTAGGGTAAAAGGGGAGCCAGCATTTACAGAAGGGTATGTATTTAAATTTTTTTTTATGATATATTAAAATTAAAATTTTAATTTATTTAATTTAATAGTTATAGGATTAATCGTTAGATTCGAATTTATCTTATTCAATATAATTGATTTGATTGTAATGTGATAGTTTAATTCAAATAAGATTTTTCTTTAGAAAAAAAAGAAAAGAAAAAACAAGACTTTATTTATGATTTATCTATGATAATTATATAGACGTTGTACTTTGACCCTAATCTACTTGAGAATTTTCCTGTCATTGTTTATTGTAGAAAGAAAGCATGGTTGGTGATAGAAAAAGTGGAAAGAAATAGTATAAGAAACTGAGAATTTAAATAATTGGGTTGGTTTGAGATGCATTGCTTGGTTCACCGAAAGGTCTAGCGTTGAGATAGGATCAACATCTTTTTTAGTGTAAACTTTATGCTCAAGTGATAGTGTGATAATAACATTCACTAATCTTTCTTAATTACTTCATTGAGAAGTCATTAACCTGAAGAGTTAATGGTCCACTGGGGTGTCTTTCCCATCAGAACCACTTCTTTAGCATCTGGTGCTTAGTGCTCTACCTAAAAAGAATCTTACAGTTTAAGGCTTTTTGATTAGTTTCACCTAAATTCTGTTGTTATCTGAAAAACACAGTGAGAATATACCTAAATCCTCTCAAGGTTTGAGCTAATATAAACTGAGGCTATCCATATTAAACAATATATTATTCATGATTATGGGGTTAAACCTGCACAAATCATGGGATTCAGTATTCTAATTTTCTCCTTAGACATAGCACTCAGGTATCATTCGTTTAACACAAATTATTTATTTTCCTTCTGTATTATACTCCCATGGCTGTATATAAACACCTTTTCTACTAATGAAATGACAATAAAATTCACCTTCTTTCTTTTTTAATAATCCATGTTATAATATGAGTTTACTTGTTAGGGATGTAAATAATGTTATTTTTTTCCCCAGAAAACATGTGCATAAAGACTTGCTTAATTGTGTTGGTGTTCTGCAGGAACTGGCCTTTTGAAGCTTCATGATGCTGTACAAACTTGTGAATATCATGATGTTCAGGTGATGTGGGAAATGCTGAGGAGATCAGAAAGAGAGTTAATAAATCATAATCCGAAGCAAAGGCAAACGACGTTTTTGGAGAATTTTTGTTTGGTCCATAGTTGAGCTTTTCATCCTTCTCAGGGAATCATGCCTGATATGAGACTCAAGTTGATACTGTAAGAAGAATAATAATAACAATGTGTTGCCCCAGCTGACATGGGCCCATGTTATTATAATCCAACAGCCGACATGGCATTGCAGTAGCATGCATAGAGCTGTTGCAGCTGTCTCCAAATCATTATAAGATTAAATACTATTCAGCTTTCATTTTTCCCTGTGGGGAGAAAAACTACTGTCAAATAACATTGGCATGTTTGTACATAAATGATATTTTCTCACAACCCAGAAACAATGGCATTCTCTTGTGGCTTTTACATAAATTCATCTTATTCCATAACTTATTCTTACCACAGAAATGGATAACTGTTGTATTACTAAGCTGCATAAGATTCAAGCTTCCTTTGCTTGACATATAGGCTGTTAGCTAAATCCATGTTGAACATGGACAACAAGACAAAATATGCTTTGCACTCTCTCCACAGGTTACTGTAATCTATTCCCAATGATCCTACTACTGATGAACTATACCTCAAATATCATCAAGATGTGACCATAAAAATAAAAATTTTTGATGTATTGAACAAATTACAGATGAAATGTTGAGCTACCATCTGCTATATTCCAACAATGACCCAAAAAATAATATTTAAACTAACCTAGAGATGAAGATAGCTACAAAAATCTCGATACATCCAAATTTATGCGTACTTTCTTTTTGAAGACATTGAGGAAGTATACATGTGTCAAATAGACCTCAATGTCTTTGTCATATGTCCTCTTTGTCCCAAAAATATGTATACTTATATCTTTAAAATCCTTTTAATTCTTTCCAGCCGAATCACCTACAAAGAAACCAAAGAGGCACTCCACAGGACGTGGCCTATTCTCCTTTACCAAAGCAATGTAAGTGCTCATAAAGAAAGGAACTACAATGGACTTGACTGGCCTACTTAGTTTTTTCTCTCCAGATAGTTTTATACAATACACTTAAGAGAATAACTAGTGTGTAAGAAAAGCAACTAATACTTTGCCTAGTCTTTAGCATGATACATCACAACAGAGGAGAAGGGACCAGTTTGGAAACCTTTGAATAAGATTACCTATATTGATTTCTCTAATGAGAAGGCCCAAGCAGTTATCTTGACTTCACAAGGCACTTCAGCCCCAACAAGTAGGGCTGGATTCGAACTGAGCTAGCTCAAACCCAAAACGAGCCGGCCTTAGCATAGCTTGGTTGAGCTCGAGCTATTCGTCAAATTTTCTAATTAAAATTTTTAATACAAAACGACGTCGTTTTGATTAATATGTTTTAAAACGACATCGTTTTAATAACCAAAAATGAACCGAACCGAACCGAACTGAATTCGAACCGGTCTTAGCTGAGCTCGGTCGAGCTCGAACTCGAGCCAACCATATCCAGCCCTACCAGCAAGAGTCTATGATATATGAATACTAAGAGTAAGACTATGCGTACCCATTTTAGTCATATAAATAGACATATACTTATATATGTTATTTTGTGATTACGTATTACTTTATCCTTAATTCAAAATCATCTAATCACATGATGACATGTATACCTGTTCATATATCAAAAGTGGGTATGCTTAATTTTGTTGATACTAATGTAAGTGCTGGAGATTGCATTAAATATGAAATCTTTATGATAAATTTAGCAGTGACTGAAGAAGGCGATGGTAAGTTTTCCCTCTTGGAAGAAACAAGAAAGTCTTCCTTATTAGTAATCTAGTACAGATCATTTGAGGTCCTTTTACAGCCGAAACTAGTTTTCCTAAAATTGAAAATCAAGTAGATGTTCCATAGGGATACTGTCCCAGTGATTTTATTCAATGTTTACTAATCCTAAGGAAGGCAGATAACAAAAAGTAAAAGTTCCAAAGATCGTAGGAATGCAAACAGTGACTAAATGAATATTGCACGTTCAAAATATATATTTGTCAGATTCCAACAGAAAACACCAAAGATATAAAGTCAATTCTAAGATAAGTAGCACGTTGGTTGACTAAAGAGTTCCAATTAAAATCATCAAGACTAGTCAGTTGGTGATAACTTGTCGATATTGAGATCCGAACCAGTTCCAAGTGTTGAAAACACGTACACACGGGAATTTTTACATTAGCAATTTCACCTTCCTATTATGCTAGACAACTTATTCCCCCAAAACTGTTCCTAGATTTACTGATCATTAGCTATAAGTTACAGAAAAAGATGAAAATATGCAGGAACTGAAACAAAACTAAAATACTGATACAACACAGCAACCAAACGTGGGTCTTCTTTCTTTCCCGTCCCTTTTGATTGGTTGCTGTCGAGTGCAGAATTCTGAACTGAAAGAGTGCAAGCTGTAAGAGAGAATACCCTGCTCTGATTTTCATTCTTGTATGGAGAAGATTTTTATCCTGATGGCGGAAAATTCATTCACAAATCCATGTAAGAGCAACCACTGCATCATTGGTACTCAAGCAAAGATGTTTCCTTTTGGAGACACTTTGGAGCGGTAAATATTAAATTAATAACATCTACAAGACATCAAACTTTAGTTTGAAACTTTATTCATTGAGTGAATGTGTGCAAATTTTCTCAAGGATCAATGGCCAGTCTTCTCCAAGCTGCTGTGGTTTCAGCCACATGGCAACCTTGAAATCGAGTGAAGATGTTAGGAGATCGTGTCTATGTTCAATCATTTCTTCCAAAGGCCTACTGTTACTTTGCATGTGAAAGTGATAACCTGGGAAGACACCACTTCGCTTTGCATGATTATGGTAATTGCTGATATTTTTTGGCATCAAGTCATGCCCACATCTGGCTCCTACCAGTTCAATGGAAGACCTGATCAACCTCTTCAAGTATATATCCAGTCCAATGTTCAAAAAGTTAGCACAGTCAACTGATACACCTTCAAGGCCTTCTGCTGCAGCAATGTTTTGCATGCGCTTCTTCAGTGTCTCAGTGTCAAGCAGTCCACCACTGTCATAGGAGCTAAAGCATCTACCACTGCTTGCTAAATGTGATGCCTTGCGGGCTCTACCCACACTAAATGAGCATAGTGGTAATCCAAGCGGTGCTTGAATAGGACTTCTAGTGGATAACTCTATTCCATCTCCAACTAATACTTCACCTTGCCCATTGCTATCTACAGATGGTAAACCATCAGCAGATACTTTTTCTTTGGCAGGGTGACAAAGCCCAATCTTCCCCTCATTGTTCATTTTCTTGGAGACAACCTGATGATTCTGCCACGGCTTCTGTATTTCATGAGAACCCAAATCTCCATTTTCCAAAACCACATTATTACCTGTAATTGTTGATTGCTGAGAAAATTCTACCTTTCCATCAGAACCAACAGAGACTCCTGATTGTGCCCCCCAAGGAGAAACATCCCTGTTTTGTTGATACCCATCACTGGTAAATCCAAGACCATCACCATATTGAGTCGATCCAGAAGGTGGAACTTTTGCATTACAAGCATTTTTCAATATTGAACGTATTAATTGATTATGAATCTTAACATTCTCTCTCCCAATAACCCTCAAACAGAGCTGATTGAACTCAACTTTGCTTAGCTTCAAACTCAACAACTTATCCAAATAAAAAAAATACAGCTTTGACCTATCTGGCCCAAGTCTCTTTACTAACTGAGCTTTCACCTCAACAAGATTGAGCCGTGAATGCAGCTGAGGCCGATGCATTTCTCACCACAAAGAACCCACATATAATCCTCACAAAACTACTAAATTTCACTTCCCAAAACCCCGACTAAATCAGATATTTTGGAGTTTTTCCTTTCAGGTCAAAAAACCAATCCCGCTCACATTCAAATTGTACATACACTAACTCTAACAAAACCCATCAATGCTGAAACCAAGCCCAAAAAAGCCAATCTTTTAAACAAAATTTCAACTTCCAATTCAACAGTGCCAACCCATATCCATATTTACAAACTGAACCAAACCCGTGTTTAAAAAAATAACCTCAATCTAAATCTAGCAAAAACCCTCTCTTCTTATTCAAATATCAAATCTAAAAGTAGAACGAAAAGTTTACGTGGATCACAATACGCCAAAAACTAACTCTTAAAGTTCAGGTTTTTGCAATCAAACATGAAAGTTTGAAACAAAAAAGATTCTAGAGAGAGAAAAATCGACGGGCTGACCTGTTTGGAGCTCAAGAAAGAGCAAGAAAATTTTCCAACTTGTAGCTTCTTCTTCTTCTTCTTGCATTAAGTTAAAGCTCCTTTTTTTTTCCTAGTTCTTCTTTCTCTCTCTAGAATTACGCTTGATTTTTTATATCATTTTGACGCTTAATTTCAGTGTTAAACAGAAGAATTATGGTGGGTTTTAATTGAATCAGAAGATTTTGAAGAAACAATAGGAACCCTTTTTCTTCATCTTCCTGTGATTCTCTCTCTCTCTCTCTCTCTCTCCGCCCCTTTTTACTTTTTATTTTTCATTTTCTGATATCGAATTTTTATGGGCTAAACCAACCAAAGTTACGAAATAGACCACAGGCCGGGCTTGCCTAGGTCCCCCTATCATCTCCCCTATAAATTCCATTTGTAAACACTATATATATTCAAAATAATAATTTCATTTAAACTAAATTTGATATTTTTATTCACTTCCTGTTGAAAATTTCATCAAAAATATTTATGATATGTATCATTATTTAATAAAAATAAATATATACAATTTATTAATATATTATTAACTTTATTGTAGTATATTTTTTATTGATGAAATATAAGTTTAAATTAATGATAATGTGTTTTGACATATTTATTTTTTAAATTAATTATGATTTTAAATAAGGACAAATTAGTAAAATTAAATAATAATAATAAGGGATATTAACTGGGGTTTTGTAATTATTCCTAAAATGTAAGGGATGACAAGCATATATATGTTAAAAAACAAAAGGGGTTATTAAAATTTACCATTTAATATCATGTGGATTAATTAAATAAATTAAAATAAGTTAAATATGGTTAAAGCAACCAGCAATTTTATAATTTTGTTTAGTTTATATAGGCCAACCGCATTAGATATAACATGAATTTTCTGGGCCTTTCATTTGACCTTCATGTTAATACAAGAATTAGCACTATATGAAATTTGAATTTATCTACTTTAAAAAACTAAAAATAATAAATAGAAAAAAAAAAAAGTTGAAAGAAAGAAATCCAGCAAAACAACAATTAACACAATTTTAGCTGAAATACAGATTGGAATTTCTAATTACATACAGGATCAGAATCATAATTTTTTTTTTTTTTTTCTCATGTCTATGTGCATCACCAGAGGTAAAATTCCCACCATTTCACAAAGAACAAAAAAATAGACAGGAAATTTTCTAAACCAAAGGCAACAATTTCAATTCAAATCATTTGAAAAAATGAAACCTAAATGCTTATAAATCTTCTCATCTTCGTTTCCTTCTTCAGCCGGCAGAAGGCCAAAACATTTACAACATACTTAAAGACCTCTTTCTTGAATGCCTCTTTTTGCACCTTCCCTTGGAACTCTGCCTTGAAAAAAAACCTGGCAAGAATCCGCTGACTGCAACAAGATGCACAATGCCAAACAAGTACCTATAATAATTTCAAGATTTCCAAACAAAAGTTATTTCGACCTTTGATATTAAGATTCCGTGAATGCATTCAGTACAGTCAGAATTGTATGAAGACATGTACCAAGTTCAAACCTCAAGATACGAGGTGCAACCTCATTTTCATAACAGTCATTTGCTTGAAACAATACGCATTCTACGAGTACGAGCAGGTTAATCATAAAATTTAGTGAAAAGTAAAGTACCTGTGAGGTGGAATGCGCCATAAAGACTCCCATACTCTAATCACTTAGGAGTACTTTTTGTGGATCAAGTTGGCCGCTACAGTAACTAGAAGGAACGGTAGAGATCTCCTGTCGGCCTTTCCACTCTTCACCAGGTTTCAGCACAATTGGCTTTTCAACACACGCAGCCTCTACACACAGCATATGCTTATACTCTTCATCACCAAAATCAGTCATTGCCTTTGCTTTCTTATCCCATGGGTTCCAGACGACTGCAGAGAAGAAACACACTAAAAACCACTAGAAGCAAATGGTGATTTTCATGCCATACCAATAAGCATGCTAATATTAACTTGTGAACCCATGCCAGCTTAATACGTATGCAACAAGCTTCAGACACTAAATTAGAACAAAAAGAAAGAATAGGAAAAGAATTATCTTCAATTAAATATGATGGAGTTCAACTAATGCATGGATGTTTGTTGGTCAAACAATCTTTAATTATGATAATGCAGATTGGAGGCATTACAAAAACATTCGTCATAAACTTCTGCATATCCTGCATAATTTATTAGCTCACCAGTGGTGTACACATTTCCCATTTAATAAGACATCATGAAAGTTGTATTAATAAGAAGAGCTATACAAAAGAGAATAAGCGGTCCACTAAAGAAGGACAAGGGTGAGAAACAAGAAAAAGCAAGCACCATTTTAAGCCAAGAGGAAATAACGAAGCAAAATTCATCAGGGATGGAAAAGCTATCTCTTCATCTTCCACCAGTCCAAAGGTTGGGTAGAACATAACACTAGAATCAATATCATCCACAACCAGACAGGCCTTCACATATTAACTTTGTGTGATAAATGGTCTCTTGACCCTTCCCAGCCATGGTTAAGTTACAGTTGTAGGAATACTACTCAGACACAAACACAGGGAAATTATAATTATGGTACCATATTAACTAACATTGCACTTATTTTTCTAACTGTGAAATATTTTTTTCCCCTCATTGTGATCTAACTTGCAAGCATACATAAATACAAGGAGAACTGAGAAACTGATGAACCATATATCCAGTGCTAACTCACCAGCATCTGGAAGTCCATCCTTTCGCAATACAAATGTACGCTTTCTCTCATGGTCCAGAATAGCAATTTTTGTAGGTGTACTCAGATATATCTTGTCTACCTTTACCAAAAGAAAAGGTATAGTAATTAATGAAAACAAAAACAAAAATGAGATCTACAAAGAAAGCACAGAATCACTATCAACCAGTTAGAGCAGACACTAACTTCTGATTCAAAAGTTATTGCATCCCCTTGTTCAGTAAATCGCTCTTTACCCTTCAAGTTGTCCAGATAATCCAGTGTCTCTAATCCTTCTACCCGCACTTCACTAAAAAAAATAGCACCATGGAATGTAGGTTGGCAAAGTATACATCATTAGTTGACAACTATCTACAAAGTTAGGTCCTTGCAACCATTGATTATGAAAATCTAGACATGTATATTTTAATAAAACCCAAAAATTACAAACTGAAATTCTAATGAACATATTTTTTTTACTAATAATATTATGGTCAATTAATAATCTTAATTATGACATCATTTCTTTTCCTTGGTAATCTGTACCAGTCTCTACCTACCACAGGTTCACTACTGCCCACCACTAACACACGGTTCTCTCCAATCTCCATATTGCCTAAGCTATCAATTTCAAAATCATTTCTGTTCCGAAAGATACTATCTGATCTATGATTATATATGTCTCAAGAGATACAATATTTTCTGGAGAAAAACATCCATCATAAATTGTGAAGTAAGAATAGACATAATATCCAGAAAAAGACAACACAAGCTTTGTCAGGAAACCTAAGAATTTTAATATGATTTAAATTAAAGCAATTGAGTTGATACAAATTTGTGCATGAGATGTAGATATCAAAGATCATAAATTCAAGAGTGAAAATTATATGACAAAAAGAATTAATACAAAAAATGTTAATGAAGATGGCGCCTAGAACCAAGTTACAATTCATAAAAGAACTTCACCCTATCTCAACTAAAGAATCATTGTCGCTTATGTTCATTCATAAGTCATACTGTCACAATTGTACATGAAAATTTAATATTTTAGTTGCTATAACAAAAACAAATTTTAATGAACAAACAGGTATCACAGGGGCATAAAAAAGGTGCAGAAATCTCATATATAGGTTCTTACTATTCATTTTAACAGGTACTAAACATTATTCGGCATGAAAAAAAGAGCACATTGCCCTCAAGTAACATTAATGAAATTATTAGGGAAATTACCAAATCTGTATACAAAGGATCAATTGGTAAAAGTGACATACTACATGGACAGAGAATTCATAATAAACTTAATTTAAGAATTCTCTATATTTTAACATTATGTTGTCAAAAAATAACTGCCACCTTACTGCTTTTGACAACTTCTACCAATATTTTGATTTCCCACAAAACTTACCAAATCATATATCATGATGTAAAAAAGAAAAGATGGACAATTTTTTTTACCATAAAGAAGGGACAGTAATTCATAATGCTAATAAAAGATCAAGACCATTGAAAAAACTTATCATTGCCAATTTCTGAAAAGTAAAACATATTGCAGAATATAAATGACAATTTCAACAAGTCTGCAGGATATTAAAACCAATTGAAAAAAAAATCAAAAGATAGGTAAAAAAGGCCATTAGAAAACCTGATATCTGAAACAGCAAAGTAGGTGTGATATGCAAATGTAAACGCAAATGATTTTCCATTAGTATTTGTATTTCGAATGCGAGAAGTCAACATCAAATCTCCTCCAGGTCCAAGAGTTATCCTTAGGCGAAACTCATATCTGAAAATAGTGGTCACATATCACATACCAACACTTTAATAAAAAAGCAGAATGTAAAAGTATAAAGATATAAGTGTATCTATAACGCACACATACACACTATGAAAATGTTTTTCAAGCTCTCAATTCACTCCATACCACAGTAGGTACTAATTCTGTGAAAACACACATTTTCCACAAGCAGGAATAGACAAACTTAATTCTTGGCATCACATAAATCAATTTAGAAAATTAAAAGATATACAAGGAGCCTAAGATAACCTTGCTATACATTCAAACTGAATTAACATGTAACAGTCAAATTTTCTTTATGCACCTGTGAGGCCAAATTTTCACATCCTCTTCAGAGTGCTTAAGGATTAAATCAATAAAGGCCCTGTTCGCGGTACTTGTAGGAAATGGTGGAGGATCATGATCAATGCTCCACATCCTGTTCCTCACAAATCCATGTTGCTCAAGAGAGCCATGGTTTCCAAACTGCATACAGAAAATTATGCATCAAAAGGAACAGAAAAAAAAGTGATTGGAAAAATAAATAAACAATTCTGTGATGCAGATACTTGAGGAAAGCAGATTGGAATGCCTCCACGAATAGCCTTTGGAAGTTTAAAAGTAGCCTGATGAAGATGAAAAATATGTTACAAAAGATAAACAACCAAAAAAACAAATTAAAAACCCAACAAAAATGTAAAATTCAGCAGATAAGTTTGCTAGCAATTGTTGCCAGTAATCATATACAGAACACCATCCTAATACATTTGGCCCACACTAAATTACATTGGTAAATAACCATTACAATAGATGTTCTTTTTCTTCTTTTTCCATGAGTAAGAATTGTTAGATACATGATGAATAGAATTAAGTGGAAGATTTTAAATTTTTAAATATTAAGATATATGGTGACTTAGGTATAAACCTTCTTAATGGACCATTATTCACTTTGGTAAAGTTTCTTTCGTAAGAACACATATTTCAAACTTTCTTATCAAAGCCACATCATCATTTGTAGCATTTGCCCATATATTATGTTTATTGTTACTTTTCCAGTTGAATGGCAACCTACAATGCTGGACATGATAGGGCATACAAATTAGAAGCCAAGCAGAAATATGCAAGTTAAGGCATGTTGACAAGCTATCTAATATAAATGAATGGATGTTCATATTAATCAAATAAAGGTAAAAGAGATGTAGAAGGGGAAAAATATTCAAATCTAATACTGTATCCCTTTTAGTCAATCCTACATGTTCTGTGGGTTGGATATTTAATGAACTATGCTGGTTATCCTATAATAAATTAAAATGATTAATAACAGAAAAATATTGTAATGTCACTAAATCAAGAGCTTTCATGCTTGCATATGTACATATTTATATATTATGATCACATAGGCAAATCTGCAGTGAGCATAGTGGCGATTCCTAATGTCTTAATTTAGTTAACCATTTCAAACCTTGTGTATAAGTAACTGTGATATCTGTGTCCAGAAAGAATATGTCATCACTAACACATCAGCAGCATGAGCATATGTATGCGCACATGACATCACAATGTATCTTGTAAATAATTTCTACCACATATTTTATTAAGAACTGAGACTAACCTTTAGTCTAACATCATTACCTTAACATTAGTGTATACAGAACAGGAACAAACAAAAATATTCCTTGTACCCACAGCTAGGGCATTATAACAAAGTCAATTTTATAATTTTAATTTGGTTGTTAAAACAAAGCAGGTACTACGTATATAAGTACCTTGCTACTAACAAAAAGCAGTTCTTCCCCATATTCATTCTTCCAAGATGTTACTTGTCCTCCATAGAGATATACCTGTATTTGACCAAACCAATGAAGAAAGGAAAAAAGGATGAGGAATAATGATAATAATAATCCAACCATAATCATTTGAATCAGTTTTTAACTTTCTCATTATAGGTAAAAAACAAGATGTCCTCAACAATAAATAATAATAAACCAACAAATAACATTTCTAAAGAGAGCTAATCATGATAAACCAATCAATTTTAAAGAAATTTATCAATTAAACAAAAGATGGTCAACATGAGCAACTTTTTTCATGCCAATCAATGTTCAACCAATCAATATAGTTATACATATATAGAGGGAACCAACACAGAAAACTAACATATTAAAGGAACATTTGGTTTTTCATCTGAACCAAGAATGTACCCAAATATATGAACAAGAAAGATAGGATTTTTTTTCTTAGCATATGAATGTAAGAAGGCGATATAATAAATTAGACATTCAGATAAAAAAATATATCAAAACAACTATTATGCTATTAAAAAATCCCAATTACAATTAATAGTAATTTCATGATGAAATGCTTTTATATTATCCATAAACCACAAAGAACAACCAAAATATACAGTCTGCAGAAACAGTAACAAAAAGGCTCAAAGCTCATGGGCATTAGTAATTTTAATTACAACAAATAATCAATTTTACATACATCATAACTGAACCACTTAAAGCTCATACACTTTGGTAACCTACATTACTCTCAGACTTATTTCTCTACATTTCACATCCACTACTTTCGTATCATCCATAAGTGGCAAAAAAATGATAGAAACAAACAGCTACTCAAACATCATACACAATAGTAATATATATTACTCCAACAACCTTAGACTTTGTTTTCTCCACATTTAACATTTACTTCTTTCACATCATCCATAGACCACACACAACTATTGAAGCAAACAGCCAAATCTACATATACCTAAACAAAACTCCTAAGACACCATGCATTTTAGCATTTTAACTAACTCTGGCAAACCTTGGAAATTATTTCTCCACATTTCCACATCCACCACCTTCACATCATCCATAAACGACAAACAACAATGAAACAAACATCCAATTCTATAACTAACGATTCAAAACAGCATAAACCACATACACATTTCTAAATCAAATCCCATCAACCATTACAGTTCATTGCCTCTACATTTTCACAATCACTACCTTCACATAATCGATAAAAATATACAAGACTATCAAAACAAACACCGAATTCATCAACTCGCATACAATTCGCTCAGATCTGTGGAAACGAATAAATCAAGATCATTGAAACAACTAAAATGAGAAAAGAAGAAAGAAAAAAAAGGATCGGCAATACCTCAGCAGATGAACCACGGACCTCGCGTAAAATGACTCTCTCGAGGCCGTTGACGCCCTTACAATGCTCGACGAAAAGCTTGTCGTCGCCGGAGGAGGTCGAGTGATCCATGGATCGGTCTTTTTCTGTGTCTTTGGATCGAACCGAATCCACCGGAACCGTGTGGGAGAATTTATAGGAGATTGAGGCTGCAAGAAAGTTTAATATTTTTTAAAAGATTTTTGGGGTCTACTAATTATGGATTCGACTTTCAGATAATCTTTACCTCTTTTTACGCTTTCTTTTTTTTTTTTTCTTTTATTATTATTTCTCAGGATAATTTTGCATGTTACCTTCTCTTTTATTATGATTATATTAATAAAGAACCAAATATCTCAGGATAATTACCAAAATATGCCCTGAGGGAAAATATTAATAAATAAATATTGTTATTATTCCCTCGCAAGAAAGTACATTTCTCTGGATATTCACTAAAACTTAACCCCCTAAGGTCTGGCTAATTTCATTTATTATGATTATATTAAAAAAATTGCAAAATACCCATCATAAGTAGATCTGACAAAACGAACGAGTTACTTACACGACTTGTGGATAACCTATCTAAAAAGGTTATGAGTTTTAGATTTTTTAATTTATTTCCGTTTTGACCAAACATAAACGAGTAATAAATTTTTACAAATATATCAAATTAATTATCAAGGATTGCACCTAATTATAATAGAGTTTCAAAATTTCATCCACACATATTATTTTGTGTATAATACCTTCATAAGTTTGATTACAACAAATGAATCTTGAATGAACACTTGACAAATTTTATATGGATAAGTGAAATTTTGTCTATGTGTGTATATACTACATATGAACAATCGTTCATCAAATGTTGACTTTTTCTTATGTTGACTTATTTAAAGAGGAATGAGACAATGTATAAATAACATCTCTTACTTATTAATGTCTTTATACAAATCGTGAATGGTTGCCCTAACCTCACATAATTCACAAAGGTGTACATAAAGTCAGCATCGGCATTAGCATAGTTTCCATGGAACATTGATAAAACCTTACAGGTAGATTCTAAAATTCCCCATAATTTTAGTGGTAGCATGTAATCTCATTGTAAGGAGGAATAATATTCTTTCCCCTTGGTTTTACAAACATCATACATCACCTCCAATTTTCAAAATTTGGCATCAAACTTAACCGTGAAAGCTCATTTTTAACAATTCATAATTTTAAATTGGGGTTCTGTCTCTATAATGTTAAATATACGTGAGGTAAATTCGTAAGATTGCCCTTTATCTCTATGTTTTAACACTTAAGGGAGGGGGGGGAACTGTTCTTCCACAATAAGTTGGGGGTGTAAAAAAACTAACCTTATTATCATTGTTATTATTTCGTTGGGTCTACTAAAATCTAAACCTAGATACTCAGTTTGAAAATTGAGTGAAAATCACATTTCACATGATCAAAACGTTGCTTTAAAGAATTTTAAAGTGATGTTTTTGGTCTTGTACAATTTACAGAGTCTTAATACACGTACAAAAAGCTCGTACCAACAAAGGCAACAAATCTTGTATTAATTTTGCACGTGGGTTTACTCTAAACAAGTAGTTTTAAACATGCCGCATAAATTGAAAAAAAAAAAAAGTCCTGCACATGAAAATGCGGTCCTTCAAAAGGGGGCTGGTTAGATTTGTTTTTGTGGTAAGTATTTTAAAAATAATTTGTTATACTAGCTTACTATATATTATCCATAAAATTTAAAACATTATGTTCGGCATAAATAATTAAATATTAACCAATATAAATAAATTAATTCATCATTTAGAAATAAAATAAATAATAGGATTATCAAATCATATATTAATATAATAATTTGTTTATACTTGCTTATACCCACCACTTAAACATATGATATTATTCAAACTTTAATAATTTATTAATCTAATTATTCTTATTTTGTGTAGTGTAATGTCACACTTATTGAATCCTATCAAAATTTGTTTATTCATGGTAGTGATACAATCTTCTAATTCTATTTATGATGATAATATTGAAGTAATTAACCTAGTTATTGGATCTCTTTTGATATCATTTATTATACAAGTGTAATTTTAATTGAATAATATTATATGTATTCATTTTAAATATATACATATTTATGTATATCATTATGTGATTGAATATTATTTTATCTAAAATAATAAAACTATGTGTATACCATTTTGAATATATCATTAAATATATAAATAATATATTATTATATGATTAAATAAGTTTAAATTTAATATAAAATAGTATGTAATCATACGATAACATATTATTCAATCTCATCAAAAAAAATATATATATGGTCAAATCCTATTGGGGCACAAGGTAGGGACGGCAGGTGCCCATCCCTGGGGCACATTTTCCGCTTTTGACTTAAAAAGCCATAATCCAGATCATTACCAGGATTGAAATGGTTAAAAAAGGAGCAATTTGCCATAAAATAATCCTGCAAAGTGGCCTGCATTATTGATAAAATGGTCAGGTTTGGTGAGGCGTTTAAAATTTTGCCTTCAAGTTGGAATTGTGCTCTCATTTTCGGCGGGAAGAAATTGATATTCTACCAACCAACTCTTTGGCCAATATTGTACCAAGTTCGAAGCCCTTGTTTGAGCTCATAAATCTCTTCCTCTCCCACTCTCACACTCACCATACAGATATGGATCTACAGATTCATCATTCACTACAGAGCTTCTGCAGATTCTTGGTTTAGTGAATCACCTCCTTTGCCTTACATTAGGCTTCCTGGTGATTCAGGACACTTCAAACTGCTGCCTGAGTATGCTTTCTCTTCAACTCCTACCAGTAGTTCACCAATTAGCTCCTGTTCCATTGCTTCCACAGGATCCCCATTGTCTCTTCGGTTTTGAAATGAAAAGGCATAGAACTTAGTTGTAACTATACGTTTCATGAAATACAACCTGATGTTTTGTGTTTTGTTTGGATGAATGACGGCGTGTACTGGCATAAGGATGGTGTTTGACTGCAACAGTGCGTGATCTTCATGTCTGACACAAATTATTCAAGATGCATGCAACAAATTTGAAGGCTTGAAACAGCATTTAACAAGAACAAAAGACTCAAACAAATCCCAGTTGACAATTCAGATAAAAATCTCCGAAATCAATTCTTTAAGTTCACCATTACATCAATGCACATCAGATCATACCCTTTAACTTCTTGTGCACCCTAACATAGAATCAGATGAACTCAGTAAAATAGTAACGGAATCAATATTTCGAAATCATGCTTAGCCAATTGCATCCTAGAAATGGCTAACAATCTTCAAATGTCAATCACGTGATGCTAATTGAAAGCAAATCAAACAATATTAAATGCATTGAATCTGATGCATGTTTTAGATAATCTAACTACAGAGTGCTTATACAATAGGCATATTCTTCCAGAACCATGCAAAGCTGTATTGAAAAGTTTTCAATAATAACACAATAGCCAAAAAAAAAAATAATTTTAACACAATGAAAATTGGAAAAAATTAACACAATCTGGTATGTCCTAGGTGTTGTACAATAACTTCTGAGGATAAGGTTGTCATAAAAATATTACATACCCATTTGATTTGTTCATAGCTCCTTGAGCACCTTGAATGTTCACAAAGATTATGAATCCAAAACCCTGATCATACTTGTCTTCTGATAAACAGAAACATAAACACAGCTCATTGCAGCAAAAGGAGGGAAAAGGCTCAAGAAAGGTAGGATTCCAGGTGTCCCTGAGAGGTCAGTGGTTCTTTAGTTCTCATTCTACCCGCATCTCAAAGCAATTTCACATTTCTCTGCCCCTGATCACAGTCCCAAAGGGAAACATGTTCCATAAACTGTACCAGAAGTAGTACTGCAATTTCTGATGCCGCTGACTTAACCATAAATTGCTTGGCTGGTGCATTAGTTCTTGTTAGGCAACAGCCTTGCTGTGCAACAGCCACCCATCTTACCTAAGTTCTAAAAACCAGGGTCATCCTAATATTACATCTTTTCCCAAGTAGAGACCCGGAGTCCATCAAAACACGAGAAGATCACATGGATAAAAAGGGTAAGAAAATTGACTGAAGTAAACATCATTTGAATAAGTATTAATGTTACAACAATGTCTATGAGTCCACAAGCAAAAGCTTCTTAAGAATAGATCTAATGACATTGTTTCTAAGAAATAATCAATGCCTACAGAAATTACACAACAAGATTGTAAGAGACTGCAAAGAAAGCAATAACTCCCACACCAAGAAACAAATAAGCCACAGCTTCCTAAAGTGTTGTAGGATCATTAATCACTCCCAAGAAATCGTCCTTTATGGTGCCAATGCAGAACTGCAAAAGATGTAAAACGATAAGTTAAGAAGCACATACAGATTGATCAATTATCTAATAGTGGTTATAAAAAGATCATGCTAAAACAACTACAGTTTAAAATATTAAAAGTATATTTGTATATCAAGCCAGATACAACAGGATCCTAACTAAATGTTACTTCAATTTCAAGTCAAATTTTCAGCATCAACCATTATGAATAACTTCAAAACATACAAATCTGAAACCATTTTGGACACTTCTATGGATGGTAAGCAGGGCCATTGTATTAGCCAAAGATACTTGCATCATTCTTTGTTCACAAATGTAACAAAGGGGCAAAGTTTAGTGAAATAGTTGACCATAAGCATTGATAGTGCATGCTCTTCAAATTGGTCTGTATAAATTGATATCCCCAGTTTACACAGAATGACACAATTGCTCTATAGATAGTTAACTCAAATCCCAACGTTGCATGAGCATGAAAATACATGGAAGTGACTTTAGAGTATAAATTTCATCAATCCATTAAAATTTACCACAAGTAAACCCTAAAAGAAGACATGCCCATGACCAGCCCTTGCATAAAGCATCTGGTCCCACCCATATACAGAGCATTAGAGAAAATCATAAAGCTATGCCAAAGAAAATTGAGTATATTTAAAGACTGAAAAGACTAAATATATAATTTCTCTGGAGAATTGGTCCTATTACAACAAGCCAGAGCATATGCTAGGTTTAAGTTTATTTTTGACAGAATCTAAATTCAAGATAATACATCCATATGGAGCAATGACCAGGTATGAGAAATACTGGCCAATATTTTGACTAATAAAGTAAGTATAAATGCTCACAATTTCAGTAGCATCTACTCTAGTCCCAATTATCTTTAACCGCACTTCACTGTCCTTTTGAATTTTGACCTACAAGAAGTACAAGGCATCATTTTAACTTTACAATTGTGAGACTAGAAGATTAACGGTATCATTCCTATGAGAAGTTAAAACCGAAGCTTACTGATCCATCAGAGGTTGTATAATTCGGCATATCTCCAGACTGGAACTCCATATCATCAGGTATCAACTAAACGTAAAATGGCATCCATAGAAGATGAATATAAAATCAATGAAGTTTAAGCCTTTATTAAATACATCAAAACGGTAAAACAAAAAGTAGAAGCTCAAAGAAATTAACAAAATATAAAGTAAAGTCAAATATCCAATTTCAATGTTTCCTCAAAGCTGAAACCACGCACGACCAAAGAAAACTTACATGATTTGAAACAAAAATTTGAACAGGTCCAGCTTCGGCGAAAAATCCCATCTATCAAATTTCCAAATATAATGAGAAAATACAAAATCTCCGAAAACTATTGCATATAATATAACAGATCACTAAACAAGCAACGAAATAGTATCATTACAGATATGAACCGACCTTGTTGACCATAGTCACAACAGCTTCTAATATTTCCCCTTTGAAGGGTCTGAACACAACACACTGATACTTCACTGGAAACGTCACAAATCCAGTCCCATCTCGAATGAGCCCTTTCCCAATGCTGTCTACACCCGTTATAGCCACCACAAATCCATGTCGACCACTATAGAAATTCCGAATAAAATTAGTGTCTTCTCTTTTCCCTTGATTGGTTAGGTCAAAACTGGGGAATCAAGTAAAAGGATTAGTTATAGCAAAGAATTTTACATAATATTAAACTTACCTACACGTGCCCTCTACATCTTTCATGAGTTTGGAGACGAGGTGCTCGCGAACGTTGCGGCCAAAGTGACGCGGATGCAGTTGCATGTTTCGCTCTAATACTATGTGGAAGAACATCTTTCACTTTGTGATTTGATCTGATTTCTAGTTCAATTTGAATAAAAAGGTATCTCTCCCAACAAAATTCCAGAACGTGAATAAACGGAGAAAGATTCTAACTTCGAGGGTATCTTGGAAACCCACGAAAAAACGATAGTTGCAAAGTTCGTCCAGTAACAGAAATTACCAGTAAAAAAAGCCCTAAAGATAAAGATGAGGAGGCTAATTGTTGGAGTGAGCACCAACCCAGACAGATAGTAATATTTATCAGGTTTGCTCGCCTCGTTTGGCAGCAGAAGTGGACTCGATTGGACTCAATGATCAAACCCGCGTTTGGTTGGAGGCGCAGGCACTCCTCAAGTTTATTTATAAAGCAAGATTTAAAGAATTTAGGTACATCAAATAATGAAAAATGCATTTAAAATAATATAGAGATATTAAATAGTGATTTCTGGTTAAACTGGTAATTATAATAAAAAATAAAAATAAATAAATAAAATCATCCAAAATAAAACTTATTAATCATTGTAAACGTATGAAAATATCGTATTGTATATAAATCAATTTTGAACAAAGTAAAAAAAAAAATTTAACTTAAAAATCGATAAAATTAATAAAATATTAAAATTTTTAAAAGGATAGTCAAATAATTAAGTGATGGGTTAAACTTTTTTAATGTATGCATCAAACTTTGACATAAGGAAGGTAATCAATATAAATAGACGCTAGGGGTTTTATTCTAATTTTTGTTTTTTGGGGAAACCCTTAAAAATGTTAATCCGAGGGTGTAGTGAAAAATGTAAAGGCTAAAAGTACAAAATCTAGTGTGCTAAAAACAAAAAATTACATAAACCCCCTAATTTTTATTATATAAACAAAAAATCAACCCTCTCTAATCAAGGATTAACAAAAATCGTTTGAAAATCCAAACAAAAATTATTTGAAAATCTAAGTGATTTTTGTCTGGACGTGTCATCATCCAGTCAAAGAGTCACTAATAGACACTTCATTTGAACAACCAATTGTCTAGATTTGTCTAATTCAAACGATGTCGTGGCTTAAGGAGAGATGATTGAACTTTTTTCTACATATTAGGGTTGAAGTATCATTGCCGGTGATAGGAGTAGGAAGGAAAAAAACCTTAAGTTTGGGAAGGAGAGGAGGAAAATGCTACTTTTTAAAGTTTAAAAACTTTAGGTAAAAGTGAAGTTGTTAGTTGTTAAATTTTAGAACATGAAATGTAATGAATTTTATGTTTTTTTTGGGTTAAATGATAGTTTTATTATTAACTTTAACATAATTTTATTTATAGATAAATATTTGAATTTTAAAAAATTAAAGAGGGTTATTTTGAAATTTCACTATACCAAAAGTGAAAACAAGTCTGTTGGCATATAATAAATTGTTAATATATTTTGATAACATAACTAATATTTAGATACTATTGGTTAGAATAATTTTTTATTATTAAAAATAAAAAATAAATATAAAAATTGATAATAAATATAAATTATTATTATTATATTATTTAAATATAATAAAAATTATTAAAATATTATTATATTTATTAATTAAAAATAAATAATTTTTTATTATCTGACCAAAATAAATAAGATAATTCATATAATAAAATATGCTAACTTAACCTTCATTACTCCAATCTAAACACCCCTTTTAAAGACACAACGACTTTAATAAAACAGAGTAAAACTAAAGAGTAATACTATATGTATCTATTTTAGATACATAAATATATACATACTTATATGTGTCATTATACGATTGGGTATTGTTTTATTTTTAATTCAAAATCATCCAATCACTTGATGACACATATAAATATGTACACATTTATGTATTCAAAGTGGGTATACATAATTTTATTAAAAACTAAAACTAACCGATAAAAATAAACCTTATAAAATTTTGTACCCAAGTATATATATATTTCCTCATACCTAAAATATTGATAATTATTAAACTGATCATAAAAAAGATGATATAATTTTCCAACAAATTCAAAATATCTAAGCAAAGATTTTATTTGAAAAGAACTACAAAACTTCGTAAGCAAAAAGGTTATACCATTATCCCTATCGCACCACCAACATAAGGAGAGCCCAAAAAACCGTCACCATAAAACTGGTTACACCAGGTGCTGCTCCTGAGGCAGACCCCTCTTCATAATCGTCCGCAGCCGGAGGACTGTCGTCGTCGGTGGGAGAACTTGCTTCCGGTGCCGATGAGTCATCCGGGGAGGGAGCTGGAGCATCCGAAGGTGACGTTTCTTCAGAAGGCGCCTCCACAGGCGATTCTTCATTGGCAGGTGCTTCGGCCTCAGGTGGCGGCGGAGCCCTTGTTGGAGCACTCAATGGCGCAAACGAAGGCGCTGTTGAATTTGAAGAGCCTATTACACTGCTTACTTGCAATACTGATAGATCATACGGTTGAGAATATACTGACTTCATTAAATTAGAGTTAAGAACCGAGTCCGGAGCACCCGGACCAAATGCGACGTCTCCAGAGCGCAAAACGGTGACGTTTATGAACCCTTCATTGTCTCCCCCAGCTTCGCCGCTGGTCTGGTAAAGTGTGGTAAGTAAGGTGGATTTTTTTAATCCCACGAGCTTTCTAATGCCGTAATAATCGAGAATGACGTGGAGGCTCAATTTTGCCTTGGCCTCGTCCTCGGACAAGTTGGATAGGTAGGAGGCGGCGCCATTGTCGACGGCGAGGACGGTGATGGTCTTGCGCCTGTTTATTTGGCCGGCAACTTTGTATTTAGATAATAGGTCATTGAAGGTGGAGAATTCTGAGTGCTCTTGGAGGATTTCTGTGATGTTGAAAGCATGCAAGGAAGAAATGAAGAGAAAAAAGAGAAGGAGAGTTAGAGTTGATGTTGAGTAAGAAGAAGAAGAAGAAGAAGACATGTTTAAGTTCGAAGAATAGTGATGGAGGAAAGACGAAGAAGAAGTGAATTTAAATGGAAATGAGTGGATTCAAATGGATTCCGCCATATTTGCAGTGGGTTTTAGCTTAGTGTTTTACATGGTTAAAATTTAGAGAGAAGACGATTGTTTTCATTTGACTGTTGACTTGATCATTTATATTTTCTAATATCATATTTATAATATAATGTTATACATAATTCAATTTTATTCTTACCATAAATTCATTTTCTGACCATTAAAATGCATCATCTTTCATCTGTCCCTTTTTTAGGCTTTTCCCTTCTTTCAGAGTGCACATGTCAATGCTCACTTTATTTTTTTGTAACTTGGATTGAACCTCCACTTGGAGTTATTAGTTAACCACCTTCAAAATCTCTTTTTAACTCTCATTTTTCAATTTTTAAACTCCGATTATATATACTTCTCTCATTTATCATGAAATATATGGATTAGAGAAATTGATGGTATTGATCAATAATAGCAATGTGTAATACAATTCTTGTGATATAAACGCAAGAGTTTGGTGGAAAGAGTAAGATTAAATCAAAGTGAAACTCATTAACAATAAATTTGAGTGCGATCTAGTGAATTTAGACTGACTTAACAATAAATAAGAGCAACAGAGTTAAAAAATTGTTCACAAAATTGAATACGTGATGATTATAAAAAAGTCTAAGCATACAATATCATAAAGTTGAAAGGTTGATTGGTGACAGTGAAAGAAGATAGTTCCATTAATAACTTTTTATAATATTATTAATTAGGGATGGATAATTTTTTTTTTAATTTTGAAGGATTATAATTTAATTTTAGCAATGACAGACAAATTTTTTGTCTTTCACCAATTTTCTTAAAAATAAAATTAACAAAATTTTTAAACAAATTTAGTATATAGACAAAATATGGATTTGTTTAAATTTAAAAGATGAAAAATAATCATCTCATCAAAGTTGGAGTGGGAAGTATCATTAACCTAAATGAGTCTAAACTATATTTGATTGAGAAAGCTTTTTATGGACACATTCAATTTGCCTAGAAATATTTGTCAAATCGCTGTATTGCTCAATACATTGTTGCTAACCGCTAATTCCGGAACTTCCTCAATTCCTAAATATAAACCTAATCGGTAAACCAACTTTGTGTTCGCAGAGGAGGCTAAAAGAGAGGTATAACTTGCATGGCCAAATTCATGATTAACTTATTTTTATTTAACTTTTTACCACACTTCCTTCTTTAGATTAAAAAATTGACACGTCAGTTAATATTGACATTTGTTGGGTATGACTGAGCTAATTAATTGCTCGGTGGGTGTGAGCAATTCTCTTCTTGCAAACAAAACAAGGACCTATTAACAGAGGCTTTAGCCCATGTTCGTATTAATGGAATTAGAATCCTCCCTCCAACCATTAGTCAATTTATATAACAGCGAATATTTAAACATACAATTTCATACAGCCGAGTTTGTATAGAATTTAGAGTCAAATCTATCCTCTCGGATGTAAGCTTACATTTAATGAAGTCTTTCAGGGTTTATATATAAAATAATGTGAATTCAAAATAGTAGTAAGAAAAAATGAAATTATCACTCGAAATTCCATGAAAAAAAAAAACAAAATAAAGAAAAAAAAAAAAAAAGGAGAATTCTTGTGCAACTACATTCAAACTAAACATTGAAAAAAGTTTGAATAAATGAGAGAAAAGAACACTAGTTTGTTTCATAGGCAAGCAAAAAAATAAGCCTTTTTAACATTAAGTTAGTACATATAGAAATTTACATGCTCAACTACACAAATATAAAAATCATGTACAATATAGATGTCATCGGCACATCTGCATCTGGCTGGAAAATTTCTATTTAATCAAATCTACAACTTCATACAAACCTATAATACAAAGAAATAACAGTGTGCTACTAATGCATCTTCGTATACTGTTTGTTTTCTTTTCATTTTAGTTTTGTTTAACGTTTAATTGTTTGATGTACACATCCATTTGAGCATGGGTCGGAAATCATATTACACCTGAAAACGATAGGTTAGAATGTATTATAATTCATAACCCAAATGAGAAAAAGCAAAGTATGCTAAAGATTAACCTGAGCATTTGCTGTTTTATATTTTTGGAGTTCATCTTGGGCACATATGAGCCTAATGTAAACAACCAAACCAAATCAAACCAATATCGTACGTGTTAGCATTTGAAAAACATCAATCATTTGTGTGCATGGATGTTTCATACATGTAGGTAGAATAAATTTTTACCTCCATTGCAACTCAGTTATTTCATGAAGCAACTCCTTCTCCCTATCATGCGATGCTTCTAGCTATAATAAAACAAAATCAAATTTTACTCACATACAATATCAATAAAAACTTGTTGGGAATATTGACACCAAATCTCAATTTGAAAAAATTGCATAAGATCAAGGATTGGTATAGTTATAAATCTAAGAAGACAAGGATGTTTAGCCAATGAATCTCATAATCATAAACATAAATTTATAAATTGAATGTACGTTTATATAGCAAATGGATTTAGTTTATCCAATTCCATGCGCACTCATCTTATTGCAAATAAAACAAGCATCAAATGTAACCTAGTAGGTTTTGACTGGCTTGGAATTTCCATCTCTATCATTAACTATATCATTAATTTAAAAATCTAGCAATTATGTCAAGGTAACACAAGTATAGCATAGTTATACACAAGATCGAACACATTTTTCGTTTTAGGTCTGATCATATTAAAATGTCCTATACTTAAGTTTGAAGTCTTTAATACAACTAAATTTAGTAAAGTTTATACTATAAAATTTGTACTCAATTATATATTTCACCATATTTGATATTTTATTTCATACATGTGTACTTAAAACCCATTTCTAACTCCCTGTGAATATGAAATTTTGGTTCTAGAATAAGTTCTCTTTCAAGGACCCACAATAATTACAGTTTACACAAAAATAGATGGAAGAACCAAGAGAGAGAGAGAGAGTCAACAAAACCAACAGATATATGTACTAAGCAAGACGGAAGAAAAGTGAGTCAACAAAGCCTAAAGACTCACTACATACCAAAGATCTTTCTATAGAAGCCATATTTATTGACGTTCCGCTTCCATCAACTGCACGATTAGCTGGGTAACAGAAAAACAAGATAATATGATCTCAGTTGAACAAAAATGAGCAAATCTAAGTTGTATGAATTGCTTGTACCTGTTGAGTCTCCAACTGAGATTTGCTTCATTAGATTTAGAATACTCTCCTGTTGAGAATAACATAAAAAAGGGAATAATAAACTTCAGTAATAATAAGAATTCATAAAAGATGAAAGACATAAGGCTAACCCATACCCTTTGAAGAAGATTTGTCTGCAGCAGAGAATGCAACACCAGGAAAAGAGAATTGCCCGAAAGACTTGGTTGCATAACATCAGGTGGTGCAGATAAAGTAGTTAATGCAGGATGTTGGGTAAGAACCTACAAAACCCATAAATTGCTGTAAGACAATAAAATAAACGTATAGGTACATAATATTTGAGGCATATCATGAAAGGAATAGTACACATTTAATGGCACGTGGTTCTGAGATATAATCAACAAATTCACATACACACACATCAGTAAAATTAAACAACCACACTCCATTGGGCTATTAAAGTTGAGAAAGTGTAAGTATTACATCTATGGTACTGAATATTATATAAAGTGGAAAAAAACCAATCCTTAGTTTGCTTCTTGCACATACAACTAGTCTCAATTTGAAGTAAACTGAAAAAAAAAGGCAAAATATTACGTTGATGATAATATATTACCACACATATACAAGTTGATTGTCACTCTAATGGTGAGAATTTAAGAGGAAACAAATTGCTACACCATATTGGAAGTCTTATAAAAATATAAATATATTCACCAAATCTCTGGTTTGTACTTTTTTTAGTATATTATTGGGCTCAATAGACATGTTATATTTTATCGTTAGGATTATCTTTGTGTCTAATAGAGTTTTTGTGTGTGTATATATATATATATACATGCACACAAAAAAAAAAAAAACACAAATAATTGCATCTCTTTTCGTAAAAACTTCACCACCCTACTTAGGGGGTGATCTAACACCTTAATTCTAATAAACTTTTTTAGTTATCTTATATCATAAATATAGTGTTATAATTTCCTTGTCCACAAGACTTGAATTAAAGTCTAGAATGTATTGAACAATCTCTTAAAAATTCTATTCAGTGGACAAGAACTAAGTACTTCAGCACAATGTGCTCTCAGTAGGTACCTGCATGCTGTGACTCTTTTGCAGTGAAGGAGTAGGTGCCACCTGAAAGAGAAGTTGAACTCATGTCCAAACTAAATAAGAGAAGTAAAATGAGGATCAGAATCTTAAGTACCATTTCCAAGTAAACATTCTCAGATGTAACTTTAAAGCGACCCCTTTGCTGAATAATTGGTGGTTTAGCTTTCTCATCGAGTTCATCACTGTTTGCTGCCATAGTAATACTTAAAATAAATAGGAAAATAGATTTTGGATTCAATTATTGATATCATATTAATCATATATCAATCAATTGAGAAAATATCTTATAAATCTTATGCCATTACAGTAAGTTAAATCGAAGCAAGAAACAAGCACTTGCCTGATGATTTAGACCCTTTTGAAGGAATTTCATGAAGTAAACCCTCTCCTGTTGTAGATGTTGCCATGCCGTTGCAGTATGAACTGTTTTGAGGCTGATTTTGTAACTTTTCACTGAAAATTCCATTAACATAAGTTCTCACTTATATAATCATACACTAGGAAAGATAAAAGAGGGGCAAAAAGAGGTGACTCAGTAGTCCTCTGATTGCAGCATAAAGTACAAGATCAACTCTCCCCCAATATCAATTAGCTAGAAAACAATGTTCTCTCGATTTTCATAGACGAAGATAAAAGAAGAAGCATAAAGTATTAGAAACCAAAGCCCAAAAACATGCCTACAAAAAAAACATTATATGTTATAGCAACAAAAATATTGAATGAATGAATTATGATATATATTTATTTATTTAATTATTATATAGTACAAATGCACTGCAGAACTAGTATTATGCTTGGTTAGAGTAGAGGAAAATATAAAAGAGAGAAGAAAGGAGATGGTACATGGGAAACCTTTGTTCTTTAATTGAATAGAAAAAAAGGTGGGAAGGATAAGATGGTGATCATTTTCCACGACTTTAACTTGGAAGATACAAATAAATTTACTTAGAACAACGCATATAATCCAATCAATTAGCTTGGACTTTTGTTTTAAGAACCATAATCAGGTTTAAGGGAAACTTAAGTTATCTGTTGTTCCATCTATTAGATGTTTCAAATTTATTTTGTCGCTTGACAAGAATATGATATATATTCAAGAAAACATATAGTGCAACTTTATTATTGTGTTAAACAATTTGACTCCTATAATATATCATATGTCTAGCAA
This sequence comes from Mangifera indica, assembly GCF_011075055.1. Taxonomy (NCBI): domain Eukaryota; kingdom Viridiplantae; phylum Streptophyta; class Magnoliopsida; order Sapindales; family Anacardiaceae; genus Mangifera; species Mangifera indica. The sequence goes on from NC_058139.1 coordinate 5,990,711, forward strand.
TTTATCAATTTTCGGATTTGGTTTGAATACCTTTATCTGAATGATGAAATATAAACAAATAACAAGCTATTCAAAAGATACACTACTTGCACTCTAAAACTGCCACATTGAACTTTTTACCCTTTGGTTTACCTTCTATCAGGTGTGATTATATTAACTTAACATTACGGTTTCGTAATCCTGGTAATTGAGCATTTAAGTTTTTAATATTAAATTTGAAAAAATAGAGTTTAATAAATACTTTTGAAAGTTTAGATCTTTTTTTAAAGGTTAGATTAACGGTCTGTTTTTGTTTTCACAAAAAGATGAACTTATCTCACTCAATTTCACAGAACATATATCATGATTTAAAACTGATAAGTTTAGCATAGAAGCATGATTTTCATTTGGTCAGTTTAAAATCACTTGTTAAATCACAAAAATGAAAGAAGGAAACACCATGGAAATTGGCGATTATTTTAGTCCATTAAAAAACAATTGCTTAGTCATTGATAGTAGCTATTAGAAATCTAGCTGCTCCCAATTAATGTAGTATGGAAAGACAATCATTAGCCTCTCTAGGAGAATAATTTTGACCGGGAAAATTTTTAAATAAATGTGGGATAAAGTGGCAAACCTCTCTTTGCAAACTGAAGAGACAATACTTTCTGTGATATTGACTGATGAACTCCCGTTTCTTTGCACATGAGGAACATCAGTACCCTCCAAATTCTTTACATGGATCTCTAAAGAAGGCTTTTCGTGCAGACTTTTTTGATTGTAATCATCAAGACAAGATGAGCTATTCAACATAGCATATTGTTCAAAAGGTGGACTACCATTACTGGAATCATCTTCAAATTTATCAAATCTAAAAATGGAAATGAAGCATTAGTTTGATCAATTAAACTTAAAAAAGCCTTAGCCTTAGAAATGGACTTAAAATTACAATGATATAAGGACATAATCATTTAAGTTTCATCTAGCACAAGTGTGCTCTTTGTATATGCTAGTCTTTTGTAGGTGAATCAAAAATTAAGAAGGGGCAAAAATGTGGATTGCTAATTTATTATTAGTACAACTGTAAAATGTCTAAGTTAAAAGACGTACTTGGAAATGACATTTGTTGAGTCACCTAACTGATGAAGATTCTGTATCAAATCATTGTTAACCTGTGAAATTCCAAATCATTTGTAACCGTTAAGACCTTAAAAGGATAAGTTAACCAAATTAAGAAATAAAAACAGAAGAGGCCTATCTCAAACTACAAAGCACTACAACCAAAGTATTGATATACCATCTCTGCAACTTGGCTCTCTGATTGTATCTCTTGCTTGTTGTCCAAGCAAGACAAAATACTCGAGCTCCCTGCTTGACTATTATCAGATACTGTGTCCTCATCTTGGATCTAATAGAAAGACGAATTATCAAATAATTCCAAAAGGATAACCACACAGCTGAAAAAGTTTCCATAAAGGAATGAAATACAACACTGTTATATACCAGGGACGTCTGAGCCTTCATATCTTCAAGGTTGAAGTTCCAACCACTGATCCCCCGTTTGTATTCATTCTACATACCAAAAAGAGCAAACAAAGTGAAGAGAGAGAATGCTACTTGCAAGTATTGAATTATATTGATAAAACAAATAGTCGAACTAGGATAAAACTTCAATCAAAATATGCAGCAAGATGGTCATCCATACAGTGACGTAGATGTACTCATTCCTAATTAATACTAAGTGAAACTTCAAAGAGAATATCCTACATTGGCCAATAAGTAAAAAAGAGAGGAAATTGAGTTCAGTTATTAAGACATGGATCAAAGGTAAACAGTTTGATAAATAATGACTCAATAATTCTAAAAAAAGATGAAGAGCAAATAAAAAAAAGGCTTTTAGTGGGTCAAAGAAACTTCTATAATATACCCTAAGATAAGATTACCAAAAAAGGTCAAAAAATGAAAACAAAGCAGAACATTTGAAATTATTTGGTTTCTTCCTTTACCAAAAACAACCCAAGCAATGCCTAGTTGCTGGAGAATGAGAAAGAGCAAAAGAAATATATTTATATCCACTTAATAACTACTTGAATAACTATATTTACCAAGGACTGATTCATAGACCACCATCTCAACTGTTAAACCTTCATACCTGTCCTAGTGTATTTATAGTGGGTATTATCACACATGCTAGGTGCACTTTCATCAATCAAAGAACCACAGTACCACATTTTCAATCATCCTAACATTACAAGACCACATAACATAGCATTCAGATATCCAAAAACACTCTCATTATCCAAAGTAACCACAATGTATGAATTTTTTAGGTGTGTCCGCACCACTTTTTATCATTACACAAGAATTTTCCAAGTAACTTTACTACTAGTTTTAACTGAAATATTTGAGACTTGTGATTCCATGGGAAAAGGTTAACAAAAAGGAACATTTCCTTTTATGAGATAGAGCATACAGACATACCAAATATAGCTTGCATGTTTCATTCAAGGATGATTTATTTATAAAACATAATCAATTCCAATTGGTTGCAGAGGCCTTCTTCACAATATGACTCAGGCATGAATACAAGCCTAGTTGTTTTAAAAACAATTAGCTCATCAGTCACCTAATAGATGATAAAACAACAAGGAGGAGCCTAAAAAGAGTCTCTCTTCTTTATCAAATATCAGAGCTGAAAAGAACAAGATATTATTTTCTTAGAAATGATGTTCTAACATTAAAACACAGTGAAAGCAGTTGCACCCATAACACATTTCACTAAAAAGAGCGAAAAGAGATCTAAATTATGACTCATGGCAACATAAAAAAGGATATGAAAATTATAAGATACTACACCAAAATGTGCCTAAAATCTGTGAAAATCTTGTGAGGGCTATGAAAATTTGTTATAAAATTTTCATTATTCACAAGCTAGTTGATTGTTTAACTTTCTTTGGTTCTTCTAATGGCAAACCAAAAACATCATAAAGAAATAAATATGTTTATATTATAACTGAACTAGCATAAACATCCATACTTGTATTCTCATGCATTTTGAAAGTTGTTTCCGGCAATATTTATAGCCAAATACAATAATCATGTTGTACGTCAACAAATCATAGGACTATATACAGGAAGATAATTGTCTATATCATTTCTCTTATCAGATTTATGGTTTGAAAAAGTTTCGTAAGTGTACAAATTTGGCATGTTCAACTAAATGAATGCAATAAGATCTTTGGAAGACAACTAATTAAAAGTAATAATCTCAAATATTAACCAAATGAAATTGTAGCAGCAGATAAAAATAAGTAGAAATAAGATTTATACCCTCGAAATCAAACTATTTGAGATTATTACTTTCTTTTGTAAATTATTTTGCCTTGTTTATCTTTCTTTTGTTGGCCTTCTAGTGAAAAAATTATCAAGTTTATTGCTCTTCACTGAAATTCTAACCTGTGATATTTCCTCCTTTTGCCCATCTGGCATTTTCTTCTGAGCAAGCATATCTTCTTCCTTTCTCTGTGTTCAAATTGAACTGTATATTAGAACTACATAAAACAAACAACTTGAGGTACAAAGACTGTGCCCTAAAGGTTGACCTACTAACCTTCAATGCCTCAATACGATCACCAAGCGCAGGCAACCCCTCCAAAAGTGTTCGTGCTATATAATCATTTGACCTTGCTTGCTTGAAAAAGGAATGCTTTATCAACTTCTTTGCAGAAGGCCTTTTTGAAGGATCTTTCACCAAGCAACTAGCAATCATCTGCTTAAAAGACTAGGGAAACAAGAAAAAAATATAAAAAAATTGACATTATTAAAACCAGAGAGCTAATGTTACATTTCTGAGAGCATACCTTAGAGAACTTCCTATCTCTTTCATAATCAAGGCTAGGAGGTGCATTTTGCAAGGTCATAAGCAGTACCTGGCAAAAATTAGAATTGCTTGAGGTTATTATAGTCTTAGTGTTCCACAAAAGAAATTCTAAAAACATTCACATATTTATAATGTATCACCTTCATTGGAGGATATTTTGAGAAAGGAGCATGGCCATGGGCAAGCTCTAATGCAGTTATACCAAATGACCAGATATCAGCCCTGTAGGGAAGTGTCAGACATACATCAGCATCATTCCATCTATTCAGTATGAAATGGAGTGATTCTTTTGAGAAAACAATAGACTGACTTAAAATCATAACCATGTAACTGCTCCATAACCTCAGGTGCCATCCTGCAAAACAGAGAAGAACCATGAAACACATAATAATAACAAAAAAGCTCCAAGTGACCAAATCTCTTAAAAGAAAGTTACAATATTAAATTACCATCTATACCACCATTCAAGATGTATATGGATTATTTAAAGTAATTTCTATTTCGGTAAGGTATAAATTAGCTGCATCTAAAACTCTAAGAGATTAACTAGAACTTGTTGAATGTGTTCGAGAATTTAGTGGTAAAAGCTTACCAGCAAGGTGTTCCTACAAAAGTATTCCTCATGCGCTGTCTATCACCAGAATCAAAAAGGCAAGCAGAAACACCAAAATCGCCAAGTTTGACTCCACTGCGTGCATCAATGAGAATATTCCCAGCCTATTGGAAACACAAAATAAGATAACGATAATAAATATTTGTAATTCTTATCAAAATAAAATAATAAATAAATGAAAAGAAAAGAAAAACACATTGCTTACGTGCATATAGAATACCATAGTTATCTATATCTAATCCACCTTAAGGGAGTCAACAGCATAATAATCAATTGAGCTTTTAAATGAACTAGTCCTGTTAACAATGCTGCAATTTATTAGAAATTATATACTCTGTGTTTGTATATTAGTGTTTCCTACAGGTAATGAGTTTGTCTGTGGACTTACTTAACCAAGAAATATGATTCTATAATATTACCGATTCTCATGCACTTTCTTGTAAAAGTCTGTTTATGAAATATAGGACACTCAAAATAATTTGAGAATCCAGTCATACCCTGTGCATTGCAATATTACAATCAGTTTCTCAAAATAATTAATCAGTTTCTAAAATTCCACCATAATCTGTATAAATCAGAGGAAAACATGTCAATAAATTGCACTTTTCTTGTAGGAATGCAGATATAGAAAATTCTTTTGGTGTAGAATGTGCCAACACATACACAACACATATCATAAATGTACTTATGTTTTTGACAAGTAATATAGAACACAAAGTCACTGAAATAAGGAGAACTGATATAAGATTAGCAAAACTAGAGGCTGTTTAATATTGTTCTGCAAAGATGTTTTGGAAAAGCAACTCAAAAGACAAAAACAGGATACTTGCATTTTCGATACCATAATTTGAGAATATGTCGGTCTTGTTTTTAAAAAAAAAAAAAACAATATTCTCAAAATAAAAATGAAAACATCCTTGGTAGAGTATTTTAATAATAAAAAATAGTTTTTATAAATAACAAAAATACCCTTTTAATGTTCTTATTGATTACATTTAAAATTACCTTTTATAAGTGATATATATATATATATATATATATATATATATATATATATATATATATATATATGTATATCAAAAGAAATATTTTCCTTTACCTATTTCTCTTTCTTTTAAAAGAGAACATGAAATTCGTTAATTTGTAAAAATGTTTTCGAAAAATTACCAAATAATCATGTTCTCTCCATTTTGAAAATGAAAGTGAAAATAATTTTCAAAATGCATCTGAACAGCCCCACAGCTACAGCATACCTTGAGCTGCCTCATACAGCAAGTAAGGGTAAATAAGATGACGGCATAAGCTGATACAAATATCATAAAGTTATAATATAAAATAAGTACTCACTTTGACATCTCGGTGTATGTGTCCATGATGATGAAGATACTCTAAACCCTTTAATACCTCACGGAGTATTGTTGCTATAACCGCCTCCTCAAATCCATTAGGATATGCAGCCTTCAGTATGTGAAGGCAAGATCCCCCAGCCATGTACGGCATAACAACCCACAGATTATGATCACTAACAAAGGAGCAGTGTGATTTAAGCACATTAGGATGGTCAACCAAGACCATTGTCTGTGCTTCACGAGAAATGGTGCTCTGGAAATAACAATAGAAAAATCACAAATGAAAGCTTCACAAGTATTAATCACACCACACCGTAAACACAGCAAGAACAATTTTAAAATTTTCACATCAACAGAGATAAATCATGTCTAATAACATTGAAGTTATTTGATAGTGATCCAAGACACTAAATTATATCCACATACTCTAGAAATGAACAATATCCCATCGAAAATAATGTTAAGTAAAACAGTTTTTCCCCAAGCAATTTCAAACTCTTAAGGAAATGAAACTCCTATTCATCAAATAGGCACTTTACATGTAAATTTATCACCTAAAATCGCAACGTTCTAGATAAGAGGCTTGGCAAACCTGCTGACAAGCGAAAACATGAAATTGTAGATTTCAAGAAATCATGAAAAGGTTTAACATATCATCACTTTCCTAACTTTCATTCAAGGATATTTTTTTTTTATTCCCTTATTCAATATGATAGATTCATATTCTTCCACCCAATTTAAATTTCAATAAATCCAATCAATATCAGCGAGACAGCCAATCACAAACGCCTCTCTTTGGAAAAAAGTAGCTAAAATTATCAGTTCCTTTCGAATAACTACTTTAAAATATATCCACCTATTATTACCAATATTGTGAAAACAAATCTTCACAGCTCAATCCAGCTAAAAATGTAGGCTATCTAGCTACTAATTCACATGAATTTCATGCACTGAGGTTGAATAAATTCTACAGTGTTCTTCTCTCCTCTTTACATTTCAAATCCATATTAAACTCTTGCACAAGAAAAATCCTAAATTACAGAATTCTGTAAACTTCTTACGCCAAAATTTTGTCTTCAAGTATATAACTTTCATTAGACTGTATTATAATTTATAGACTGTTGATTTCGCCAAATAATAAAATTTACACGTCTACATACTGAAGAAAATTCATAACTATTTATTTCTGGAATTAAATTTATCTGGTATAACATAACGCAATGAAATTGAATCATCAAAACAAAAAATTCATTGAAAAAAAGTTGATGAGAAGACGGAATAAAAGTTACCAGATCGCTGTTGTTACGTTCGAAATCAAGAATCTTGATAGCAACAGCCTCATTGAAAGGTATACAAAGAGCACGATGAACCACAGCGCTGACGCCATTACCGACCTCTTCATAGAGCGTGTAATGCTCCGCTCCAATCGGATACTGCCTCCTCTCAATCATAACTTAATTGACCTCGGAGTTCTAAATTTCGAAGCTCAAAATGTCAGGATTAAAATGGCAAAGAAGAGAGAATGAAAATGAATGTGAGAGGAAAGAGAAGGTAGAAGTAGAAAAGAAAAGAAAGAAAATATGAATAAATGTATATGAATGATGGGGAGGAGGTTTGTTGTCTCCGCTTTCCCGTGAAAGAAGAAAGAGAGAGAAAAAAGAAACGCGAGCCTATCGGATCGCCGCTCATATGGGAAGACGTTCGTATGCAGGAATCCCGCCAGTTGTGTTTGTTTCCCTGCACACTATATTCATACTTTCCTTAGAAATTAGAACTTGTACATGCACAAGATATAAAACACTTTTTTATGTTCATCTCAGGAAAAACTTACCATAAGTTTGATTAGATATTTAAAAAACTTTTCGATATAGAGCTACAAATAAGTCAAAATATTTGCAAAAATAATTTTCCTAAAAATTAATATAAAATCACTACGATAATTTCTTGTAACTTTTTAATCTATAAATAGTTTATCATAAAAACTTAAATAATAATCGCATCTTAAAGTCACGGATTAATTCAAGATTCACTGTAACAAGACATTTTTTAAAATTTACTTACGGAAATTGCGACTGAAATAGACATAAAAAGTAGGCCAAAACACTCATTCCCACCCAAGGTATACTTAAATTACTTCCACCCTCTAACTTTAAAAAAAATTTAAATACTCACCCATAAACTAAAATATATTAAATTTTTCAGTTAAAGTTAATGATGAAATCATCATTTAATAATAAAATTTAAAGTTTATATCATTTTACCCTCTTAATTTGAAAAACTAATAATTTCTCTCAAAATTAAGTTTTGAAAAATGACATTCCCCCCTACCAAGGGTTTTCAATTTTGTTAACAAATTTGTGACCAACAATAGCCGATCTCTCTCCCTCTGGTGCTCAATATCGGACTGATAATGTCTAGATTTGATATAATCCAAGTGAAATTCAAATAAAGAATCGAAACTCTTCGTTTAAATCTTCGTCATTCAGATGAAGTTGTCTTCATCTAGATGACGATTACGGTTCAGACGAGGTCGATCTCCTCATTTGGACTATCATCCTTGTCATCTAAATGAAATCGATTTTGTTTAGACGATGATTCAAACAAAGAGTTTCAATTCTTCATCTGAATTTTATTAAATCCAGACATAATTTGTCTGACATTAAACACTAGAGGGAGAGACAATTCTAAGAGGGAGAGAGATCGGTCATCGTTGACTGAAAATTCATTGACAAAATTAGAAATCTTAGATAGGAAAAAAATATTAATTTTTAAACTTACTTTTAGAGAAAAAATTAGTTTTATAAATTAAAAAAGTAAATTTATATAAAATTTTATTTTTAAATATTATTATTATTAAATAATAATTTTACTATTAATTCTAACTAAAAAATTTAATAAATTTTAATTTATAAGTAAATATTTAGATTTTTTAAAATTAAATAGTGAGATTCAGAGTTTCAGTATACCTTGGGTGGGAAAAAGTTTTTTGGCCTAAAAAGTAACCATTTCTTCTACGTTTCCCGTGACATAATGAAGCTAAATTAGAAAAAAGACTTGTCGTAACTCGTAGCGTACGCATTGGGCTTGCGACTCTGTACTGGCGTGGCTATTTTACTTTGGCGAAATCACAATTTCCCACTAAAACTTTGACGGAAAAATATTTCTTGTTTTAGGTTTGAAAAATAATTTATCATTCTGTCTGTTAATTAGCGGCGTAGGCACCGTAATTGCAGGCTGTCATCCTTCTTTTATAAACATTTTTCGCCAAAACCACCACAGCAGCCTGGGCATCGTTATTGCTGACAATGTTTAAGCTCACGCGATGGGCGGCGTTATTGACATCGTTATTGCCATTAACATGTCATCTCATCTGTACTCGAAATAAAACATAGGCCAAAGGGCCATTTTTCACTCAAAGTATCTTTAATCCTAAATTCTTATTTTTTAATTTTAAAAATTTTATTTATCTATTTATATATAGTTAAAATTAATAAAACTCTAATATTTTAAAATTTTATCTTTTTTCTCTCCTTAAACCTTAAAAACTAATCATTTCTCTCATAGGATAAGTTTTAAAAAATGTCAATCGACTATTTTTCACCCAAGGTTTGATGTTTTCTCAAATATCCCCCCTTTAACTATGAAAACATCAAACACTCACTCATAAGTAGTTAAAATTAACGGTGATAAGGGTAAAATCGTCATTTTTCTATAATATTAAAAAATAAACTAAAATATAATCTATTTTGGCCCCCTAAACTTTGAAAACTAAAATTTTTCCCCAGCCTAAGTTTTAAAAAATGGCAGTTTCACCCTAAGGTTTTGTTTTGAAATCTCCGACGACATTGCCGATGACCTCTCCCTCCCGAAGCATCCTCTCCTTCCAGCGATCTCTTTCCTCTCATTTGGAGGCCCGATCGGCGATGGAGACGCCTTCATCTTCGTCCCAAGGCGTCTCCGACGTCGATCAGACCTAAAAATGGGAGGAAAGAGATCGCCGGAAGGAGAGGATTCCTCGGGAGAGAGAGGCTATCGGCAATAGAGCCGGAGATGCCGTCGGAGATTTCAAAACGAAACCCTAAGGTGAAACTGTCATTTTTTTAAACTTAGACTAGGGAAAAAATTTAGTTTTTAAAGTTTTGGGAGACAAAAAGAGATAAAATTTTCAGGCAAAAAGAGATAAAATTTTCAGGCGTTAGGGTTCTATTAAATTTAACCTGTCATGGGTGGGTGTTTGGTATTTCCATATTTAAAAGAGGGATATTTGAGAAAACATCAAACCTTGGGTGGGAAATAGTCGTTTGGCCTTTAAAAAATAACATTCCTCCTTAGGATATAGTTTTCAACCCGTGATGCCATCATTGGCAACGAAGATTTCTGAATATATCATCATGCTCCAGTGGTTTCTCTCCTCTTCTTTGAAACATCAGCCGGCGTAAATCTAATTTGGAAAGACATAGATCGAGAGATGAAATTTTTCGTCTTCCCAAACGAAGACGAAGATCTTATATTTGTATGGGAATATGATCGTCTTCCTAAAAGAAAACGTTTGGAAAGACAAAGTGTTTAATCTCCCAACGAAGTTTTTTGTCTTTCAGAATCAGATTTGTGTCGACTAACGTTCCAGAGGAGAGGAGAGAGACCGTTGAAATATGGGGATGCATCGAAGAATCTTTGTCGCAGACAATAACATTGGAGATTGAAAACTAAACCCTAAAGAGAGAATGTCATTTTGTAAAACTTGACCTAGAGGATAAACTTTTAGTTTTTAGGGTTTTGAATAGAAAAAGAGATTAAATTTTAATTTATTTTTAATATTATAGATTAAATAATGATTTTATTTTTAAAACTAACATACTTAATCTTTTATGAATAGATGTTTACGATTTTTATAGTTAAAAAGTAAAAACTTAATATTAGAGGATACTTTACATGGGAATAAGTCCTTTCACCTAAAGCATAATCACCACAAGAAATCAGCGAATAGATTTACATAGAACAGAATTGAAAAACACCAAACAATGGAGGCTGAGGGTGCCTTTAGGTAGAGAAGAAGCATAAGTTGACTCAGTCTGTTGCCCCAATTAGTTAGTAAGAGTTCTTCTCGTTCGTGGGTTATTGGCAAATAAAGTGATTTGGTTAATAGTACTAATCTTCTTTTGAATTTCTCCAAATGAAATCGCTTGTTGTCAACAGCATATCTACTTAGTTACAGTATGAGTTCATTGGAGTTTTTAAGATTATGCAATCAATCCACCACTAATAGTTGAACAGTAAGTTTGGGTTTTGCTCTCAATGACACACTAATCAGGCTCATACATATTTTGGCTTTGTTAATTCAAGAACCGGCGTAGGTTCATCTATTCTTGCTTAAAAACCCAGCAGAGTAAGGTGTTGCGAGTAAAAATGGCACGTATAATTTTAAAGATTATAAGGAACAATCAAGGATTCAGTAAAATAAGTGATTTCGGAGATGGAAGCGTGAGGGACCAGGCTGATCCATGAATTGGCTTCCTCTCTTACATCTCACTTTGGTTCTTCTGTGCTTTCTATAGTTTGTATTGGACTAGGTTAAAGAAGTGAAAAAGAGTGTCAGGAAACGAGAGACTAAGTCACAAAAGATGAATGAAAATTAATTTTAAAAAATAAATCATAAAAAAATATAATTTTTTAAAACTTAGATTTAAATTTTTTTTAAAAATTAAGGTAAAGCATAACAATTATTCTCTTAAATTTAACAAAAATGGTAATATTTATTAATATGATATTATTAAGAGATAGGTAATGCACATTTTTTCATAACTAGTGAAAGGCGCAAATTATATTTCATTGACTTGGAATTAAATAGGGATATTAATTAAAATCGATAAAAAATTTTTTGCGTAAACTTTTTTAGGTAAATGTACAATGATTTCATTTTTATAGATAAATTTACTTTTAATTTCAAAAAAACCCTCTCTCAATTTATTGCATCACTCTCAACGATTTAAGTTATACTCGACCGTCTAAAATTTTTTTAACAGATTTGATAATTTTTTATTCAAACTATCACTAATTCACGTTCTAAGGGTTAAAAACACACTTAAAAAATGATAAATTTTTGTTTAAATTTCAAATACAGATAGTAACAAAAAAATAGCATAGATGAGAGATTGATACTGTAAGCGTAGGGTGCGTGCAGGGTGTGTGCAAGACAGGATACGTGGGTATGTGTAGGGTGTGTGAGTGCATGTAGGGTACGTGGATGCATACAAGATGCGTGCAGGGTGCCTAAAAAATTTAAATATATAAATATATATATATATTTATATATAATAACATAATATTTAAAAAATATAATAAATATATATAATAATATAGTATCTAAAAATTATAATAAATATATAAAATATAATATATATTTAAAAATTATTATTATTATTATTTATAATTTAAAAATTATTTTTATATATTATAATATTTAATATAATATATAAACATAATAATAAAAATAAATTTTAAATACATATTATATTATTATATATATTTATTATATTTTTTAAATATTATATTATTATATAATATTTAATATATATATATTTTTATATATTTATATTTTTTACACACTCATGCATTTTATACGTACGCATCCATGCACTCTACACGTATCCATGTACCTTGTACTTATCCTACTCACCCTATGTATCTTGCACGTACCCACATACCCTGTACGTATCTATACACTGTGATACACATGCGTAAGTTGTTGAAAATCACGTAATAAGTCAGAGAGAGTATTTTTAAAATTAAAAGTAAATTTGTTTATAAAAATAAAATCACTATACGTTTACCTAAAAAGATTTACGTGAAAAAAATTTTATCGATTTTAATCAATATCCAATTAAATGAGACATGTAATTTAATTTAATTTGAAGAAATATAATAAAATGACTTAATTTTGTTTAGCCAACTATATTGCTTAATGTGAAAAGCATAAATCCGAAAATATCAAGGTGAGATGTGCCAGCGTCAGTCGGGTCTGCAATAATCACTTTACATTTCATAACATGAGCTAGCATTTAAGCATAATTTTCAAAAGATTTTTTGGAGTTTTGAATAATACTGCAAAGATTATATATTACTTTTCATATTTATGATTTATCTCAGTCATATAATAAGCAAATCAAAATCACCCATTCAGATTGACTGCGAACTTTGGGGAGTTAATATACCATTGTCCTTTAGTTCTGCCCTCAAATCTTAAAGCTTTTTCTAGGGCTCTCTGTCAGTCCCGCTCTTCTTCACTCAAATTAAATCGCTGTCTTTTCGATCCATTCTTCTTCCCATTTGGCCGAAATGAAGCTCACTGTAAAGACTCTCAAGGGCAGCCATTTTGAGATTAAGGTTCAGCCTTCCGATACGGTACGTCGTCGTTTCACTATTAGTTTCTATTAATTATGTGAACTAGGATTGAGAAATTTATTCGTTAGTAGTGTTTAATCATCATTTCGTGATGAAACGACTTGTCAATTTTGGTATGTTGAATCAAAGGTTATGGCTGTGAAGAAGAACATAGAAGATGTACAAGGCAAAGACAATTATCCTTGTGGGCAACAGTTGTTAATTCACAATGGTAAAGTGTTGAAAGACGAGACAACTTTAGCTGATAACAAAGTCTCTGAAGATGGCTTTCTTGTTGTTATGCTTAGCAAGGTAATTTATTTATTTTTATGTATATTAAAGGGTTATAATACTTCTGTATTGGTCAGAAATGAAATTTTTATTGAAGAGTATACATTGTTGGCTCTGGTTTTGAAATGGGATAGAGCATTATGAAAAAGTCCTAAATTTAGAGAATTCAACTAAGACTAGACGCCCTTAATCAATTCATCACAACCTTGCATTTGTGAAGGATAATGAAGCAGACACATAGAATTTAGATGAAACAAAAACCCAAAGAGAAAATCAAAACTTGGCATATGATTGTGATACGTACCTGATAGTTTTCTGGCAAATTCTCTGCTGCTGCTGCAACTCCCTCTATAACTTCCATTGGTTCTGCAGCCTTCTCCTCAACCAGTATGCTCACAATCACCACCAGTAATTCCACCTCCACAAGGAAAGGAGAAAATAAGCTTTGAATCAACCAAACACATAACTCCAGCAGAAATCCAGGAAACACAATTTGCATCAAAAAGAAAAGAAATGCAACAATGGAACAGTAATAAAAGGAAACAAAACATTAGGTAAAGATAATGGATCTCAGGAGCTATATTACTCATTGACAATCATTACAACCATTCATTACAATTTCAATTCTCCATGAAAACTACTAATAGTGGGCTGTTTTTGGAGGCTAGTACTCTCCCAGTGAAAAGCACAAGCTCTCAATACTAAAATTCTAGACAATTCTCTGTTCTTTGCAACACGCTCTAGTTCCCTTTGTATTCATTACAACCGTAACTGTTTTTTCCACTTCTCTCCGCTCTTAATCAGCCATGTGTCATCCTTTTGAGCTGGTAACGTGGACATACTAGGACCACTTTTTCCCATTGCTGGATCTGGATGTCCTTTGAGTCTCTCCCCCTTGGGCCTGCATGAATAAACATTTGTAATTAGGCCTCTATCAGATAGCATTAATTTTAAAATTGTACAAATCTTGTTGCATTTGCAGTATAAAACATGATGCTATCAAGAAGTTAAATCATTTGACTATTTAACTAATAACGTTATGAACTTGGCATTATTACAGGATTGTTTTGTATTAAGTTTTCTCTAACAAATTTTTTTCAAGCATTATTCAAAAGAACTACCCGAAATAAGTGGAAATGCCTATCATTTTAATGTTGTGTGGCTAAAAAAAATGCAAAGAAAGGAGAATAAAGCAGAAGCACTGATGTAAAGTGTAGAGAAAAGTCTGTAACATAGTGATATCATTTTTTCCACCTATTTTGGAGTAGTGTCTTACTTTTATTAGAAAACTAGTTCTACAATTAATATGCTGGAACTAAAAATAGCTTAATCAGTCAAATCTCATATAAATATGCCCAAGTGAAATAGTAAAAGAGGTTTTAGGTTAAAAGCTATTTATGAATCATTGACATATGTCTTTTCATAGTAATATATGAAGACAAATGACCTTGAAATTTGTTTCTGGTATTGCCAGCCTATATCGGTCCTATTTGGGAATATATCTTACTTATAAGGCCTGAATGTCCTGATGTAGCCTTGTATGTTTAATTCTTTCATATTGCATATATAATGCCATTATTTCTATGTGTTTACTATTTTTTACAGAGTAAAACGTTAGGCTCAGCTGGGGCTTCATCTGCTCAGGTATTATGCTGCACATTCCTACTGCTTATTGGGCATCATCTATTTTTTTTTTTTTTTTCTGGCCTATATGAATACTATTTCCATTTTATAATGACAGTCTGCTTCCACCACTCCATCAACAACTGCACCAAGCTCCAATTCTAGTCCTGCACTGGAAACCTCTGCACAGGCACCGTAAGTTTTATTCTTTTCAATTTGGCGTTTAGATTTTTGCTGGATTCATCTTACGTATGTTGTAATAATATTATTTCAGGATTCCAAAGATTGCCACATCTGCTTCTGATGCAACAACGACTAAGTATGGGTTCTATCTCTTCAGTAGCATTAAACTATATATGTTAATATATGGTTATACATATTGGAGTTCATGAATAAATGAATCAATGGTGAATGTTGAAAATGGACAATTTTTTTTTCATGGTTAATAGGAAATTAACTATAAAGACCTGTATTTCCTTCTGAAAGTCACCCATTGATCTTTTGAATTTTTCAGCTTCCCCTTCATTGTCACCTGCAAAGCTCAATACACACACAAGCAAGACTACACTGCTACACATTTAATAGAAATGAATCACTATGATATCTGTATTGATATCCAGCATCCATTACAGCTTAATGAAATTCATCAACACAATAAAACAGTACACTCCATGTTCAATTCTATGCTTGACATTCAAGAGGTCAACTGTCTCCTTCTAACCTATACTTTTCCCAATATCTTCTTGATTCTCTTCACTCTCGTTTCCAGCCTTTTCCCTTGATTCTCTCCATAACCGTCCATCCTCTCCTTGCTTGCCACGTCCCCGTTCCATTACTCTGTGGTCCTGGTTGCTTGCTTTTGCTGTGTGGTTGCCACTTGTAAACTCCAGCCTTCTGCAACTAGTGTCAATCCTCCCTTTACCTTGCATTTGATTTCCTCTCATGCAGGATGCATAAACATGCAACCTAACATTAACCCAAGCAGCTAGCACTGACTCAATTATAGCTTCAGAAATTGAGCTCAAGCATTAGATCTCAATCCTACTGTCATGTGATTGGTGTGTTCTCCTTTTAACATTTAAAATATTAGATCCTTTCTTTTCAATCTGTTGCTGGTGGTAGATAGGATGGTAGCAGGTGTTTCCCTATCGGAGATAATCACAAAAATGCACTTATTGTATTTGCTAATACTTTTATGTAATTCTAGTAAATTAAGTTAGAGATTTTTCTCCACATTATCTCTTTGCTTTTTTAATAGTCTTTTCCATTGTTCCCTCTGGCCTCAACTAAACAATGTATTCTGCACAAATTAAGCGCTGGTTTTTTTTCTTTCTGTTTTTCTTCTTCATTTTCTAGTAAAATCTGATCAAAAGTTTCTTTCTTTCTTCTCTACAAATCTCAAGCATGATAGTTGGATAAGACATGTCATCTGTGGGGTGGGGTTTAGTTACCGCTACCCTTCCATCTGTACCCCTAAAACATGCTCTGGGAACAAAGTGATGTAGGATGTATGAGATGTCTATCCGTATGGAATCTAAATGTTTGATGAATGTGCTTTTGTTGGGTGTACTGATATGTTATATCTAAACTCTATTCATCTAAGTTAGAATTTTATTTTCCTTTGGTTTCTAGACTGCAGTTCGCAAATATAAGGTCATGGTGATTTTATATAAATTAAATGGTTGTGGTTGTACTTTAGGATAAATTATTTGATTAATACATCACTTGATGTTCAGAGGGAGATGAAAATGTGGACATTCTGGGCATACCTGTGCTAGAACAATATGTTTAAATAGGAAGACATTTTTGTCTGAGGAAGCTGTTGCTGAGAATTTTACCATTTGATAAATCTGCAATCTTTTTTCTGGTATAAGTTGTTTTGTTATTTCAGTTTAGTGATAAATTGTAAAAGTAGACTGTAGAAGGAACAGCTATATAATTGCTTAGAGTATGTTAAAAGAGTTTAAGGAAATGTGCTAAATAGTATTTTCATTAATTATTTGATCCTTATTATTTTCCTTTCTGCAAGCATGTTTTAAATAGAAAATATTCAATCAGTCTCCATATGATTGTTTAGGATATTTTAATTATATATAACATTTATACATGTTTGCTGCAGTGCAAACACTGATACCTATGGTCAAGCTGCTTCAACATTAGTTGCTGGAAATGATCTTGAGCAGACAATTCAAGAAATAATGGAAATGGGTGGTGGAACCTGGGACAAAGAAACTGTTACTCGTGCACTTCAAGCAGCTTATAATAACCCAGAGCGAGCAGTGGATTACTTATACTCTGTATGTATAACCTCCATAAATTCTTATATGTAAAGTTTTTGTGGTTTTATATCTTTTTGTTAATTTATAGATTATAAATATTGATATTGATCTACCTTCAGGGTATTCCTGAAATGGCTGAAGTTGCTGTGCCAGTGGCTCGGTTTCCAGAAAGTCAGGCAACTGAAACTGGTGCAGCAGGAGCTCCACCGGTCTCTGGAGCACCTAATTCCTCTCCCTTAAATATGTTTCCACAGGTAAACTTTTAGATTCTAGATGACTTTTATTGGTTGCTTACTCTTATTTAGAGGTTTAAAACAGTTTGTGTTGCATGGGCATATGTGAAGCCCAAGTACAACACACACATTTGCTATAAAGTATGAAAAGACTATGCATTGAAGCAGCATGCTACGGTTCCTCATTAAGTGTGAAATGCATTGTGGTTGCACAGGCCCAAATGAATTTGTTGAGACTTTGCATTAGGCACAAGCCCAAATAACATTAAAAATTTTGAAAACAAAATGTGAAGGTATCTTGTCTCTTTTGTATTCATATTTTAAAAGATACTTGCAACTTCAAAAGATGTTGCGCATCTTTTCTTCATCACAATTTGTATTTATTTATACAATCCTTTCAATTTCAAATTTGGCTTCCTCGTATTGACATTTTAGTAATTTGTTAGTTTTTCTTTTTCAATCTAGTTATGTTTCAGTTTTTGTTGTTTAGTGGTACTTAATGTTAACCTCATAGGAACACAATGAAATAAAAAATGAAAAGAATGTATTATGGTGCACTAAATGCAATTGTCTCAATTTGAAATACATAATAAAGGAGGCTTGGTCTTGGAAATTTGTGTCATGCCATTTGTGCAAGCCTTGGATTTTGATTCATGCCTGGCCAGGCCTGATTTGATGGGTCCATTGTTTGTCTTCTCTATGTTCATCGTAATTCAAGTAAACTGGAATATCTTTCAGGAGGCAATTTCAGGTGCTGCTGCTGCTGGACTTGGATCTTTGGACTTTCTTAGAAACAATCAACAGGTATGGTTCCTCATGTGATGTAAACTGCTGTTTCCCCACTATTTATTTTATTTATTGGATTCTATCCAAACACTGCATCAAAACGATAGAATGTGCTGAATTCAGTTTCATTTCGATCATTATTTTTTGAGTTGATATGTGTGGGCTTACATATTTTTTAATATGATTTTATTGGTGATGTGTAGTAGGATTAGCAGTGTTGAAAGCACTGTAATTGGTCGTGACTAGCATAATAAAATGACCATGATATAATTTATTCAAATTCTTTTTTTTTTTTTTGGTATATTTGATAATCATTTGGGTGCATACATCTTTTAGATATTTATTCGTTGATACACTTGGAAAGTGTAGGTTGTGGTTGGATTTCACTTAATATTTAGTGCATATGTTGAAGAATTACTTGATTATGTCCTAATATGGTTAATTGCTTAGTGAGACTTTTTCCTGCCACTTACTAATTGATTTCTGTTTGTTATTTGCATTTCAGTTTCAAGCTTTGCGTTCAATGGTGCAATCAAATCCACAGATTTTACAGGTCTGTACTTTTTTCTTTCTCTTCTCTTTTTGCTTTTTATCATTTAATATTAAATCTTCTTCATTACTTGGGAATCGGAGTTAAGAAGACTGCTGCATCTGTTACAGCCTATGCTTCAAGAGCTTGGAAAGCAAAACCCACAGCTTTTACGATCAATTCAAGAACACCAAGTAGAGTTCCTTCAGTTGATAAATGAACCTATTGATGGCTCTGAAGGGTGAGTGCTTTATTGGATATATTTATGGAGTAATACTATACGTACCCAACTTTAGGTATACAAATGAGCACATATTTATTTGTGTCATTACGTGATTAAATGTTATTTTATCTTTAATTCAAAATCACCTAATCATGTAATGACATACATCAAGTGTCTATCTATTTGTATACTTAAAGTGAATACGTATAGTTTTATTGATATTTATATTAGGCATATTGATGGAGAATCTATAATAAAGTTCTAGTACTAATTTAGAAAATAATATAGTTTAGGAATTAAAGTAATTTATTCCTGGTTTAGTTATGTTCTATATTTCCATCTAGAATTAAGGCTATTTAAGACTTTATCATTTGTTTAAGGTTTCTTGTACCTTGGCTACCTTTGGAAGTGAAAAAAACCCTTGTATTTCATAAACTTCTGAGATTTTCTTCTATTGTTTCTCTGATTTCTTCAATTTCCATCCCTTGTCCCCTAGCTTTGCTTGTGTGATCCCCACTATCACAGATAGAAAATTAAGGGGAGATAAATTAGAAGAAAAAGTAATGGAGAAAATGAGAGTGGAGAGGCATAGCATAAAGAGATAATCAATATTCAATCTTAAAAACACTTTGAGACCCTACATAACCAAACATACAATAAAATCTTTAAAATCTCCAATATAATAAACTTCATTAGAATATTAAACCTACTTATATTGACTAATAAAATATTAAAATTTCTTAAACATATTTTTAAATAATTACTTACTAAAACTTTATTATAGGTTTCCCATCATATGTTCTAGGAAAATTGATAATAAGACTTTTTTTGTTCCTCTATGGCAGCTTTTATGATTCCAAATTTGTTATGTAATGAGTATTCTCTTGATTTAATGCACCCTTTATTTTAGATTCTTGGGGCATATGTTTGAAAGAAGCTATGATAGAAATTTTTCTGAAATGCGTTAGCTACCAAACAATTTTAAGAGTTAAACGCCTAGAAGTCCAATGTATTTTTTTGTGTTGTGAAATATAATAGGCACGAAGGATCTACCCATCCTGTGTACTTCGCTATTGTTGATACTGGAGTTATAAGACACTCATAATTATGCATACAAATTTTTCTATTCAATCCAACTTTGCTTTATTTTTAGTTAGTTTGCAACCTTATCCATATGAATTTTGTTAAGTTATTTTTAATTTCATTAATTTATTTTAATATAACATCAGCTTTTATGGTTAGTAAATTTAGTGTTATTTTTTAATCACTATGCACTTAACTGAGTGGATTTTTGATTTGAAAGTTAAGTCGAGCTTGAGCTCTCTGGGATTTAATTTATGTTTTTTTGTGGAAAAACTCTTTTACCTGCTGTGAGGTGCATTAAGCATTTTAATTGCTTTTATATGTGAAGTTAAAAATAGTGTGACATATTGAATCTTCATTGGCTTTTTTCAGGGATATATTTGATCAGCCTGATCAAGAAATGCCTCATGCAATCAATGTCACCCCTGCTGAGCAGGAGGCTATCGATCGAGTATGTTGAGCTTTCTTGTGATAGATAGACAATTTCTTATAGCATTGAACATTCCCTGTTTGTTTTCACATCTAAACTAACTAGTTATATCTTTCCTACTTGCAGCTGGAAGCAATGGGGTTTGATAGAGCTTTAGTTATTGAGGCATTTTTGGCATGTGATCGTAATGAAGAATTGGCGGCCAACTACTTACTAGAAAATGGTGGAGATTTTGAGGATTGAATTCATGGTTCTATCAGCATCTTTACTTGGGTAGGTTATGGAGTGATCAAATTATTGGCTGTGATGATGAAAATATTGAAATTAATTTATAGTTTGGGTTTTAGATGGATATTTGACAGCTTCTTACTTGGTTAATTTGCGGAAGTGATTAATTTATGAATCATGGAAAATCAATTTTGAGAATTGTTTAATTTACTGTTATTTACTCTATAATTGTTTTACTGTCAGAAAGTTCATTCATTTGCACATGTGACTTCAAAAGTCAGATAACAGGTCTTATTTATTGGGTTTTAGAAGCTGTGAACCAGAATGCCACCAAGTGGAAACTTGGAGAGGACCTCGTCAATAGAAAATATGAGGTTTGCTAAGAATTCAAATGTATTTTTCATAATTATGAAATAATTATGAGCTTTGTTACTTGTGCATCGGTGCTTGCTTGTTGTAAAGAGGATTAGATTTAAATTGAGCCAAGCTCAAACTCAAATTCAATTTGAGTTGAGAGAAGATAAAAACTCCCCTTATAATTGTTCGAACTTGATTGGATACTAAAGTTGAACAAAAATTAATTAAAATAATATCATTTTCATATATATTAATCAAAATAATATCATTTTAGTTAATTTGTATTAAATTCTTTTATGTTTGCAAGCATATTGCGTCAAGCACACTTCAAACTAAAGCTCTTAAATATCTCTTGAAGTTATGGAGGCTTTCTGCTTTGGAGAAGGTAGACACCATTAATATAAAATATTCTCAGATGAATTCAAACAACAAATATCAGAAACAAAGCAGATACGCCATTCAGGAATTTAGCATGTTTCACAAGCACACTGGTGTCCGGGACTCAGAAAGCTGCATCACACATATAGACTAGTACTTTTGATGATAATTGTTCGTGAAGGTTTTATTTGTAGGGCTTAGAACTCCCTGTCTGGGAACAGAATTGGGGCAACAAGAGACCATATGTATAGAGCTGCGGTTGCCCACCCTGTTGCTACCCTAACCCAGACAGACGGCCAACCAACATCCACCAGCTTCCCACTTTCCCCTACTGAGGTAGACCACCCAGTCAGAAGCATTGCCGAATACATGCTTGCAAGAGAGAATATTATGTGGAAGAAGGCATATGAATATGAAACCGGCTTAGCCTTTTCCTTTTCTTCTGGCTCCTCATTTTTGCTGTCCATTGGAAGCAAAGGCTTTCCTGTACCATCAACGGAAAACCCAAATGTTATATGATTCAGATAAAAAAATATTTGCTCATTTGTTTTCAAAAGTTAAGAAAATGCCTATGTTGCTCATCTGAAAGTAATGAACACCATTCAGATAAGATAAAAAATCATGCACAGGTATTTGGAACACATTTCACATTGCATATGCACGTTACATTGAAAAATAGAATAAATAACCAGCAATAAGTATTTACACAATCTCTTCAACACTAACCTGCACGAGGCGAACTTGGTGGAGAAAGCAGAGTTGTAGAAGATCCAGCACGCACTGCAGAATATACTACTGATAGAACAGTGGTAAGCAGACCAAGGGTAAGGGTGCTGGTGGATATAGCTTTAGAATGCCTGTGGAGACCATTGCATTCATAGTCCCTTGGTTCACTTGAAAGTCCACTGTAGCAAAGGTACATGCAATACAAAGATATAACCGAAGCTGGCAAAATACTGCCACCTACCTGTTGCATCAAAATGTTAACATTAATTGAAGTCAAGGGCTTTTATTTTTAAGAAAGAAATACCCGCTGCACTATGTAGCTGCACAAGGAACAAAAGAACAAAATGATGCAAGTAATTAATATTTAGTCATGGTAAAAAGACTATAGATATAAGAAATTTGTTAGTTGCCTCATTATTGAGAACTCTGACGAAACAAAGGTTATATACACTTGAATACCAAAACCTTCTCTGTTTCTCTCAACAAAATGTCTTAGCAAACTATTCCACCGCAACAGCACATTAAAAAAGCATGATTGACATGGGTTTAGATGTAAAACAGATAATTCCTTATCACTCTTCCTATATCTGAAATATACTCAAATCGTTTGAGCTTGGAAACTCAAAAGCAAAGCAATATATATATATATATTGAAATTTAGGTTTGACAAGAATGATGACATCCTCTACCAACCTATCATCCTGTCACCACTTCTGTCTTGGTATGATACTTTGCTAGCATTGACATACAAGATTTATACAAGTTCAGACCAAGTACATGAGATAAATAATGAAGGGAATAATAAATGCAAGCCACACTTACAGAAGGGTGCAGGGCAACCACAGCAAATAGGAACACAAAAATCAAGGTCATGACTATAACGAAAGTGTTGAGCCCACAGTCATGACCGGATGGTGTGAACCAATGGAAAAGAAGTCCCGAGAAGCCAAAGGTCAGCACGTAACAAACAAGGGAAACGACTAGTAGAGCAACATACCTATATAAAAAGAGAAATGCAATAACCCGGGAAAAGAAGAAAAAGGAAAAATCAAAAAACCGGTGAAAGAATGTAAAAGAAAGCACAGATTGTTAAAAATTACTAAAAACCAATACCAGACTATTAGAGGAAATGCTACACTAACCAGAACTGCTCATCATATCCAACCCATGTGTCATTCCATTTGTGCACAAAATCCAATAAAAGAACAACTTGAACAAGAAGAAATAATCCTGAACCGAACTTTGATATAGACTCTGTCAACAAAAGATTTTATTAATGGCTTAAATGTAAAAAATAATCTAACAGACAAATATATATATAACTCCATGTCAATTTATTGAAACCAAATCCACTGGATATTACCAAAAGAAACTCTGATTCAGAACAGAGCTTACCATAGAAGCTGACAATCTCATTCGGGAGGAAAAACATAAAAACCACCAGAAGGCACCAGCAGATGATTTTCATCATCCATCCACCATGATGCAAACCATCACGAGGATCTCTTTGAGTTTTCACACCAATCATCGCAATTGACAAAATAGTGAAAAAGAGAAAATTTCCCAAGCTAACTCGAAGCACAGCATCTGTTTCAAACCACTCCCTGTCAGGCGTCTGATGAAAATGATTAATCCCTGCACCAATAACACCAAAAAAAAAAAAAAGAGATTAGTTTCATCATTAAATTAAACAACTCCAAACTTGATGATATCCAAAACTCATTTAACTTATTGAACTGAGTTAAATCAGAAGTAAGTAAGCATCAAAAGCCGAGAAGTGGAACATCCAAAGATGCTTGAAACACATCCTGTCAGCATGACCAAGTACACCAAAAAATCAAAACACAGAGTCGCATGAGAAGACAAACTTCTTCACCCATCAATTGACATCAAACAATTCATTTTCATGTGCTGCATAGAAAATTGGCTTATATGTTTAGAAGCATACAAAATTACAAATTACTAGAGCTGAGAATTATTGTTAGGCACTTACCTAGCTTAAGTTTTATTGTTTCATGATGCTTCAATATGGTGTCAAGATTTGTGAGACTAAGACCTCTCATGTTCCAATCCTGAAAATCCCCAAATCTCTTAACCAAAATTAAATCATTAAGCTCAATGGCCCAAGTTATACCCACATGACACGTCTATGACTAAGCCCGATCTTACACATGAGAGGATAAATTAATAGTATAAATATTAGGGTAAGTTTGATCTACCTTACCAGACAACCTAATCATAGACGGACCTGTTTTTGGAAAAAAATCAAAGGCCATACATGCTAGGAAGGTTTACAACAGGTTTATAACAATTGCCAAAATATTTAGGGTGGGGTCTCATGAATTCCAGAACTTGAATTTTAACCAAAACTAATATCATTAGGCTCATTTATATGCTTTATGTTTTGGGACTGATGTCCCTTCAAAACAAAGACTAACAAAAAACTGGCATATCAAATACGTGGGTAAATTCATAATTGATAAAATTCACCCAGTTAACTTAAACACATTAAAAAAGATAGAAAAAATACAGGGCAATCAATGCCCAAAAAAAAAAAATTGAAAAGGTTGCTTACAAGGAATCTTCTCCATTAGGGGAGCAGCAACTTCACGAAGAATCCATGAAACAATTAAAGAGAGAGCAAAGAGCCCACAATACGCAATCCTAGCTGACTTCCTGCTGATACCAGACACCACAGTGCGACATGCATCACAAGCGCATGCTGCACAGCATGAAGCAAGGCAGGAGGCTGCCCACATCTTGTTCTTCTATCACAATTGAACCGAACCCCTTCAGAAAATCTGATAAATATATATATATATATATATATATATATATATATATATATATATATATATATAAGTTCTTGTTCAATATCATCCTTATTATGAACTGAGCAGTATCAATTCCAACAAATTCTCCACAGATAATCAAAACCCATAGCGTAATATAATTTACAATTCTATCAATAAAACCAAATTGAACCAAACCCTTAACATAATCTTCCAAATATATCAAAGAAACAACCAAAAAAATAAGATTTTATTTATTATCATCCTCATTATGAACAGGGTATTAAAAATCTGAACAAATTATGTATAAATGATGAAAACCCAGACATCAATATCAAGAATTCTAACAATCAAGCAAGAAATTAGAATCAACTAAACAACTTACCAAATCAAACCCCAAAAAACAAATAAATGAAGAGTATACCGTAAATGATTGTAAAGAAAATCGAAAATCAATCAAAGAATTGATAGATTAAAAGTCAGAGAGAAATAAGACTTGGACTTTTACCTAAGAAATATGATTGAATTGACGAAACTAAAAAGAAAGAAGAATAAAGACGACGATCACTAATGTTAAGCGAAGAATATAGTATATTAGTTGAGTCCGGGTCAGGTCTTTATTATCCTCTACGGTTTGGTTTAGCCAAACAAAAACAAACCTATTCCCGAACTTTTAAAAATCTAAACCTCAACTACTTATTTAATATTATTTAAAAAATTAAAATTTTATTTTTTTTCTTATATTATTTTTAAATATTAATTATTTTTTTTCTAATTTAATTTTAAAAACTTATTTTTCTTTATTACCTAGTGTTTTGTTATTTTATCAACAGAAATCGTAATGATGATTATTTTTAATAATTTATTTTTATATACCATCAATTTTAGTATTGACAAATTTTAACTTTTTAATAACATTTTTAACATATAAACCTTCTTTTTTCTGGTTAAAATCAAATAAGAAAACTTTTTTATTCAATTTGATGACATTATTAATCGTTTTCTCAATAATTGATGATGTAGTGATTTAAATTAGTTTGTATTAATCTTTAAACCAATTTTAAGATTGAATGAATTTTAGCAAAAAGAAAGTGATTAAACTTATCGTTTGGTGAAATTCAAATATGGTAAGCTCTATGAAACCTCTTTTATATTGGGCCAAATTTGAAAACTCTCATTTTCTAAATAACACTCCCAAAAATTTCGATTAAAATTGCATAAGCCCTCTGAAATTGATTAATTTTTAATTACCCTCAAATTTAACGAACACCCCCTCTCCGGTTGCTTTAAAATTTTTCCTTTTTTTTCCAAAATTAAATACAGATGAATCGATACAGTCTTAAAATTTTCCCAAAAAAGGAAAATATACTAAAATAGTTTGTTTAAGGATGGTTTCTACAGACTGGAGTGAGACAAGTAAGAGACTGTTCGATGGGCGACAGCGCAAGCCGCAAAGAGATCAGTATAAAAGCACGAAACTTTCACGACATTTAGAACTAGTCTTTAACGCGCAATATCCACTCACTCCACGTAATTTTTTTAATTTTTTTTTTCATTTATTTAAACCCCTCTTAGATTTGGCCAGATGTATCGCAATTAACAACGGTTCAGACGCGGACACATCAAGTGTATACATATAATATATAACGAACCCTCCTTTTTATTTCTACCAAGCAATAAGCCATAACTTCCTTCAGCTTCATCTTTTTCCTCTAACTGTAAGTGTTTTTTTTTTCCTTTTTTCTTTCATTGTTTTTTGGATGTTTTGTTGAGATCTGACGATTCGTGTTTTTTCTAGTTCTAAATGACGAGTGGATTCGAGGAGATCTTAGTTTGAATATGATTAATAATTTGCCAACCCCAGTTGTTGAAATTTCAATTTTGAAAGGATTACATGGATAGAGTTAAAATTAAAGAACGTTGACATGAATGGAGATTTAATATTTTGTTTGTTGAATTATATTGGTGATGAGCTAATTGAGCATTTGATGTATGTGTTTACAAGATATGGGTAGAAGATCTGAGTTTATGCAGCTGAACCGGTAACTTGTGTTGTATAATTTTGCATATGGTTCTTGTCATTCTAGATTTATGGGTTAAGTTTGGTGGTAGGTTTCTTGTCGTTGTGAATAATATCGCGGGATCAAATTGATCCTGTGCCAAGATCAAGATTGGGGATTAGGGGATTGGGATCATTTGGGAGGATTAGATGAAAAGGTAAAAGAGAAACGTGGGTAACAATTACTTTAGATGTTAAAGTTTCAAGGGAGGTTTTGGGATGTAATATCAGATAGCGGGGTTCGGGAGTTCGGACTTTGGAGTTTGGGGTGCTTATCCAGGTTAATTTGTATGGCTAAGAATTGTGATTCTGTTGAAGACTTGATTTTCCTTTTTCTGTTTTTTGTATGTTTTGCTTTCTTCACAGCCTCTGTGTTTTCGTATCTGTATTTCTGTGAGAATTTTCCATTTAACACATCACGCAATACAACAATTATGTGAACGGATGAATGGACCCTTTTGGGTTTTAGTTCAACTGCTGTTCAGCACCGATTTTGCTGTGCCTTTATTGAAACTTATCTTCTATGAACAATCTGTTGGTTTGACAGTTGATAATTCTAGTTAGCATGATTTTGGGAAATGTGTCAGATAAAGTGTTTCCTTCTTGTTCAGATCATGAATACTCTGCCTTTAATTTGTTAAGAACAATGTGTTTAATACAAATTCTTCTTTTAAAAAATACCCTGCCTTTAATTTGTTAAGAATTCAGAATTAAAGTTCAGGTTTCTTGTAGTTTGTCTCTTTTTTTTTTTGTTCATATTGTTTTTATTGTGTTTATATTTGGATAATTGTTTATCCTTTCTTTCTTCACCCATAGCCCCTGGTGTGGTCTCAGAATTTTGCTTTAAGTCTGATGCAGAAGCTGTTCATTCTCTCTTAGGACCTTAACTTCAGCGACCAACGGAATTTCAATTACTTGATATCTTTGACTTTTGTTGTGGATAGGTAGCAGGTAGCCTGTTTATATGCTCTAGATGATTGTGAGTGGTTTTTGTGTGTGTTGGTTGGGAGCAGCAGATTTTGAAAAAATTGCTGGGATGTATGAGAATCTAAAGTCAATAACTTCAACTTCGTATTGTGTTGTATTAACGTGATGATAGTGATTGACCATTAACTTTACATTATTATTATTGTTGTTGTTGTTTTCAATAGTAAAAAACATAGTCTTTTGTAATGTCCGTTTCTCTCAGTTGATGTGCATTTTTATTTTTTGAATTTTATGGCATTCATTCTCTTCTATTTTGAAAGTTTACCTTTTGATAGGCTTACTTGTTTGCTAATTTTTTTATTCATTAGAAACCTTGACTGTTCTTCTACACTGAATATGATTTTGATTATTATTAAAGTAGAATTCTATTTTATCTCTGTTAGTTGTGCTATTCCTTTCAAATGTGTGAATGATTTTCTAATCACTGTAAATTTATAAACATTTTCTTATCTACTTCAAATTATCATAGTTTGTTTTCTTTCCATTATTCCCCCCATTCCCGTTCCTAATCATCTACAACAATCTCCTTAATTGAGTCAAACTTAAATATGAAGCAATTTTCAGGTTGGCTGAGGAAGTTTGGCATACAAATAGGAATGGTTCTTGAAACTATTTTATCGCCTCATCGGAGGTCAGCATCATTCAAGAAGCAGTTTCCTCGAGATGAATTGGGTAGCTGGTCTACACTCCTCCAGCGGCATCGTTTCCTTTTGACAGCATTGGTTCTCTTGGTTTTTCTCTGTACTGTTTATCTCTATTTCGCTGTCACTCTAGGTGCCACAGGATCATGCACCAGATTAACTGGGGCAGAGAGAGCTCAGTGTCAATTAGAGCATGTGAAGTCCTCTCTTTCCAAGGGCAAACTTAAGCTTACCTAACATATACATCACAACCCAACATATATTGTTTTGTATGCTAATTTCCAGTTCTAAGAGGGTTGGGAATTTAAGAATGTTACGTAGTTACAGTAAATTATTGCTTCAACTTGATGCTGTACTTGTATATTGATTGATTGTATGAGAATTGGCTTTGGAAGGTATGTTACTTATATTAATTATTATTTTTCATCAATTTGGTTATTATTATTTTTTATGAAAGGACAATAAAATTTTGTTAGAAGAATTATAACTTATTTAATAAATATTCAGTCTTGCATATCCTTTAAACAATTAATATTAATACCTGTCATAATCTATATTTATGATTATTGGATTAAGAAAAAATATAATTCAGTTGTTCATAATCATAATTCAATTGTTAGTTTTAGATTGAAAATGAAAAAAAAAAATTTAATACGACAGATTAATGATTAATATTTGTATTAAAAGTTAACGATAATTTTACTATTATACTTAAAAAAGTAATAATTTATTATACAAGGTTTTATCAATAAAAATGGGTAATGGGTGAGTAAATAGACTTTTCAAATTTGAAGGTTGAAATTGGTAATTTCGTCAAAGTTGGGGTGGGAAATTGTCATTCAGGTTATAATTCACTTGGTGTCTTATGACAGAATAAACTGGTTCATGGTTAATACAATTTTTTTTTTTTTGTAATATTAAAATTGTCACGAATATTTTGACGCACCAAAGAACAAGGATGTAAGGACAAACAAAATTGAAGATCCCAAAAAGGGGTTGAAATTTGGCCAAAGACATTAATTTCACTTCAGACTTGAGTGTGAATTGATTAAATTTAAATTCTTATTTGTGAAATAATTTAATGTATGCATATTCATAAAAACAATAATATATTATGTAATTATTGACCATAATAAAACTAATTACATGATGGTGCAAACAACATTCGCATTTGAAAACTCTTGTAACAAAATATGGTCAAGAAAACTCTTGTAATAAAATATAGTCAAAATGGATTATTTTTCACTCAAATTTTAGTTTAATTTCAAAAATATTATAATTTTTTGTTTTAGGGCATATGATATGTATGATTTCATATTGTATGGGTGATTTTCAAGCAAATAACGCTTAATAAAAAATTATTAACAAACAAGAAAGAAAGAAAGAGATGATAAAATAATGTTTGTATATTCAAAAGTGTTTGGCGCTTTTCCATGTCCAAAAGTTAAAAAGTTTGCTGGTTTGTCAATCTCCAACACCACCACCACTTACACTTACCCATACCCTTACCCTTCAATTCCACTCTTCACAATTCCCTATTCCATTTCAAATTCAAATTCAAATTCAAATTTAAATGCTTTTTTTTTTTTAATTGAATCTCCAAAAATATTATAATTTCATTAAAATTTGCAAAATAA
The DNA here is from genome assembly GCF_011075055.1 of Mangifera indica. NCBI lineage: Eukaryota > Viridiplantae > Streptophyta > Magnoliopsida > Sapindales > Anacardiaceae > Mangifera > Mangifera indica. Next base: position 6,021,194 of record NC_058139.1, read on the forward strand.
TAACTTTCTTATAATTTGATTTGGCATGTTCCCAATCATTGTTCATTCATCTATAAGATTCAAATCAATATTACTTTATGTAATAATATTTAATACGCTACTGTAAACAATATTATCCATGATGGATTTTAAACTCTATGATTCTGCCACATAGAGAGGAAGTTACATATTGCTGACGTTTCAATATCAAGGCGGTTTACTGATCACTTACACCTTATGCTGAATACACACGATACTTGCTACTTCCCAGAAGACAGTTTTAAATCTTTCTGAGACTAAACTGGTTCGACTCCATTTCAAATCATAACGTTTCCCGAGAAGACAGACAAACTCAAAAGTTTCAATAAAATCTGAAAGTTCTTAGCACAACTCAGAATCCATAAAACAAACAACCCAGCATTTCAAAATCAAGTCTTGCTCTTCAAAATAGACATGACTGGTTTCAAGAAGCTCACTGTGGCACGTCAAAATTCGTACAATTCCCTTTATGTTAACCCTTTGACCGAGTCGAGACACAGCCGCAGTTGCAGTGAAGGTGGAGGTGGAGGTGAAGGTGTGAATTCTTTCGCTCACAACAACGAAAATGCTGACCCAAACAAGAAGGAGAATAGTGGTGGTAGTGGTGATGATAAGGAAAATGCAGCGCCATCAAAGAATGGAAATTTAGTTTTTGGGGAGAAAAAGTTTCCAGCTTTGAAGTCTTTGTCCACGAAAGGTTCTAGTGATGGGATTAAACAGGTATCGCATTTCAAGTCTTTGTCCACTGGAAGGGTCTTAAAGCCGTCCTCGCTTGAGTTTTGTATGCAAATGAACGAGCCCGATAAGGCTTTTGGGTTGAGAGTGTGGGATGCTAATGACTCGGAGCATTCTAATTCTTTGAAAATTTGGGATTATTCTGATTCTGAGGCGGCCCCTGCTTCCTCTTGGTCTACATTGCCAAATAGGTCCATATATTTATGCACCCTGTTGTTAAATTTCATTTCTAGGAGATATGTTGTTGTTTTTTTATTTTTTGATTTGTGAATTTGATGAAGTGGGTTTATAAATATGTTTATTTTTTTTGCAGAGCGTTGTTGTGCAGGCCATTGCCATTGGATATAGGGAGGTGTACTTGTGTTATTGTGAAGGAAGCATGCCCACAAGGGCTAAAAGGAGGTCCTCTTTTCTCACTTTATACCAATGTAAGATTTTTGTTACTTGGAAGCAATTTCACCTGGCAGTAAGATCAAATTTTCTTTATGAGTCTTTGATTCAAAATTCAAACAAAAATTTGCAATACCCTCTTCTCTTTATTTTCCTATTATAGTTTATTTTTAGGTTCTCTGATCTCTATATGTATTGATACAACTGGCATGGTACAAGTTTTAGGCGTTTGTGCACAAGAAATTAACCCCAAGGACCTTCAAGAAAGTGATGGTAAAATGTGATAACTTGGAAAAGTGATCTTATAAGTGAGAAGCTTTGTTCTGAGATGAGAAAAAAATTTATGGTTTCAAGAATGTTAGAATAAATACATTCTTGTTCTGCATGTGTATCGATATAGAAATATGACATGATTCAAATAATTAAAGTTTTCTGGTGTGCAAAGTGCAACACTGATATTAGTTGCCAGTCTGTTAATCGTATATGAATGGATCAAATCTACAGGAAGGTCAGGGACGACAGAACCGAAAATTGGCAGTAGCTTACCATAAGCGACGCAATGGGAAGTCAGAGTTTACTGTAGCTCAGAATACAAGAGGGATAAAGTCAAAGACCGATGATAGTTTCATTGGGACGGTGATGGCAAATCTCGTGGGTTCAAAATACCATATAAGAGATCAGGTTAAATTTCGTAAACCTGCACAATGAATTATTGAATCATAGACTTGCAGGGAAGATTTGTCTCACTAATTTCCTCATAATCTATCTGATTTTAGACCAGCCGCCTCTCTTCAATCAACAGGCAATCTAATCCACTTATTGCTGTTGTAACGTAAGCCAAGCACTCTTCCTCCATCCCTTTCTCTTTTAGTGTCTCTTTGATCCCTCAATTGATGCTTTTTATTTTGTTACTCCAGGTTCAACCCTACCGTAACCACTTTAACCGGTAGTTACAGAAGCATGAACGCATATATACCCAAGCACCAGTCCATGCTACTGAAGAGTACCGCTTACATCAGCTCGGCAGATTCCAAGGTATATACGGATTAGTTATGTATCAAATTTTCTTTTCTTACATCATTTATCATTATGGAAACCCATTTTGAGATTGAAATCCAGGAGTTTTCAAGTCAGTAGTTAATGACTCCAATTTGTCCTTGATTTTGGCTTGGATGTCTGGAAATCCACACTTGGTTTGTCAATAGATCAATGTGTTTTGAGATACAATAAAAATGATTGAGGGGATGGATCCGCGAAAATGTTTGCTCACTTCATTATGATTATGATCGCCTTTCGAGTCTAAAGAATAATACTTACATCAAATTTGTTATATGGTAGGTGCAACACATGAATGGACTTCCCACAGACTGGGAGGGGAGGTTGGATAAAGTTCATAGGCTTTCTTCAAGGATTCCACAGTACAATAATGTAAGTAAATGGATGCACTTTCTCATCTGAAAAAAATAAAAATAAAAAGCAAATCTTACGACCTGCATTAACTTTTATTTTGGTTCACTTATAGATTTCAAAGCAATACGAGTTGGACTACAGAGACAGGGGAAGAGCAGGACTTAGAATTCAAAGCTCGGTAAAGAATTTTCAGCTGACATTGGAGGTAAAAATTGTTATTGGAAACTTTAACATGTAGAAGGCGATTCCTTTAATTCATTTTTAGTTTGCGGTGGGTGACTTCTATATGGTTTATGTAGGAGAATGGACGACAAACGATTTTGCAGCTTGGAAGAGTGGGGAAATCCAAATATGTGATAGATTTCAGGTACAGTTGAACATTTTTCTGAAACTTCTAATATTCAGTAATAAAGTAAAGTGAAATCTACATTTTACTAATAATGCATGTTTCAATATGCAGATATCCATTGACTGGTTACCAAGCATTCTGCATATGTTTGGCTTCAATTGACTCCAAGCTTTGTTGTACGATTTGAGTGAATCACAGTTACCATCGTCTTGCAGTTCAACCTCTGAACTCGAAGTTCTTGCATTGGTTTCGATTCTCGATGGCCCCCTATTTATGTTCCTTGTACTTGGTCGAAAATGCTCTCCATTTTGTATCAAGGTGACTAGCCATATGAATGGACAGAAAATGATTTTAGAATTGGAATAATATTCAATCAAATATCTGCATTTAACATTTGCGATCTCACTTTAATACAATGTTATACTCTTTATTCTGTGTTATTGAAGATTGTTGGATTTAATGGTATAAGTCAAATCCTATATATGAAATAAGAATAAAAGACACACAATTTGATTGAGAATAAATACGTAATATTAGAATAATACTAATTCCATGTATATGGAATAGTATTCTTCGACTTAAATAACTACAATAATACATATTGACTTGTATACGATCGAGATCTCACCTTCAATTCTAATAAAAGATGACAATGTATAAATTAAAGATATATCATCCACATAAGGCTAAAAAAGTAGATATGTTAAAGTAACTAAGGTGTAAAGTTTATATTTTTGTTTTGGCAGTTATATAGGATTAGAAATTTAACATGATCAAGTTCAATGCATTCCTTATGCGCAAGTGCCTTTTAGTAATTCAAGACTTATCATTTTTATAGAGACAGATAACACAACAACCCTATAAAAACAAAATGCCCAATTGTAAACATAATTTTGAATTATCGTAAAATTTCGTATTTATCATAGATGACTAAATATAAAGTCAGATAATATCTATTTACATAAAATTTGAAACCTTGATTATTGATATAACTATATATGAATTTGTACGTAGAGGATATTACATTATAAATAAAACACTTTTATTCATGGAACATAGGTTTATATTATTTAGAAAATCATTTAACTTTTAGGGCATAACCCTAACAATGGGCACCGTGTAACTTGAAGGGATACCATAACCATCTCCAATTCAATGATGAACTCATATCAGATTTCATCTTCCCAACCTTTCACCTTCCATCTTTCATCTTTTGATCTTTTCAGTTTTACACCATAAAAAAAAACAAATGCGAGTTACAGCATTAACACAGTATTATCCCAAAAGTGGATATATGTATAAAACATGCAAGGCAAATTTGAACTTAAAAAAAGAAAAAAGCCAGAGAAAATTGGACATAAATTAAGGGCCTTACAGAGATAATTGATAAATAAATAATTTTTATATTCATTAGCATCTACATGTAAAATCAACCAATAAAAATAAGCAAACTTTAATTCTTCTTCCCAACATATTTAGTAAGAAGAAAAGAAATTTTCTTAAAAACAAAGTATATGCCTTCTTACTTTTCATCCTTTTCATTCTCCCTTCACCACTCTTATCTTCAAAATATTCACAAATAATTTTAACAATGTTTTAGGGTAACTTCTAAGGAAAAAAATTAATAATTTGCCAAGCTTGCTGAGTATAGCTCCTCTAATTATCGAGCTCACAATGGAAAAGTGGTGACATGAACGAATTTAAGTCACCAAAAATGATGTCATCGCTATCAGTGTAGCAATCAGAGTCAAAATAGGTTTGAATATCATCAGGAAAACTTCGACGTGAAGGACCCACCTCTGATGACGACGATGAACAATCGACAACTGAAGTGTTCTCCAACATTTCCTTAAACTTTGATGATTGTAGTAGAAACCCTACTGCTGATGAGGTTGACCCACTGCTGTTGTTCATTTTCGGTGGAGGAGTAATTGATGTTTCACTAGCACTCGAACTCTGAGGTTTGGTTGCAATAAAACCTAATTCAAGCTCATGATTTAGGTTTGGAATTTGATTGCTATCACCTTCAGGTCTTTCTTTAGGGTTGCCAGAAGTAGGGTTAGGGTTAGAGTTGTTTTGATTATTAGGTCGAGGACACTTAACGTATCGACTAAGATCAAAATTTGTCACAGCATTAAGGCCACGATACTCTATTGCAGCCATGTCATAAGCCATGGCTGCTTCTTCCTGAGTAGCTGCAAGAACAAAAAAACCAAAAAAAAAAAAAAAGAATATCAACAAATTATTATGAAATATTTTATTCATATGATGCAATAAATGGGGGAATTTAATTTTTAGGATCCGAATTTGGTTGAGTGTTGAAATATTGTACGAAGTGTTTGAATCTTATATAAATAGCTAACAAAAACAGGTGAAGTTTGGTGAACCATATATTCCAGCCAACTAGATTTGATTACAAGTATTATTTCATCATTAGTCTTTTACAATTTATTTTATTCATTGTTTGAAAGTGACAATGCAATACATCAAATGTAACTTTATATTCATTTGGACTCATTTGTATATAACTTATTGATTTAATGACATTTCTTCCAAATTATATCTCACCATGTCACCTAGATTTAACTGTCATAAGCTAACTGACATATCCTAAAGTCAAGGGTAGCTTGTGTTAGGATAATTTTTTCTCTAATATTAACCCAAACTTACATTATTGTCTCTATTATGAATAACCCTAATTTTTTTTTTTTTGTGATAAAGAAGAAATAATTAATTACCATAGGTTCCAAGATATAAATATTTGTTGCCAAATACTCTCCCAATTCTAGCTTCCCATCTTCCACTATGATGGTGCCTGCAAAATAGAAGCCAAAATAAAATAGGTGAAATTGCAGTTTTTATAAGAACAAACATATTACTATTGATTGATTGAGTGGAGTTTGTATTTTACCCAACTAATAAATAAAACCTCAAGGCTGGTGCATCTCTTATAACTCGACAATCCCAAGTGGCAATATCATAGATTAAGGCCAGGGATCTATTTAATTTATGTTGTCAATTCGGTAGATAGAATATCAAATCCATCAAAAAGTATTTGATTGATTTAGAGTGAGTTTATATGAACACGTAAATGCATAATTTTACCTGGCCACGCCTCTATATTTTGAGACTCCCCGAGAAAATCCACTACTTTTCCTGCATTTTAATTTCATCAAAATTTAAAAACAAAAATGTATATTCAAAGTTTAAAATTAGGATTATATAATAATTAATTTAAACTAAAATAACCCTTGAAATGGAGATAATTCTTAATTAAAATACTAATTAAGCATATTAATGTGAAAGTACCTCCTTAAAGATCCAATATATTCTTCTTTTGATTGACTGTCCATTTCTTTGAGCTCTTCTTCATAAGTGGACAACTACAATGAACATAATAAAGTAAAAAAATATATAATCTACTTGAGATGAGAAAATTAATAAACCAAAAACTTACTGGAAAATTTAGGATGGTTTCTTGTCCCCAGTACTTCAACGCTGCCAAGTCATATGAACGTGCAGCAGCTTCTTCATCATCATAAGCTCCTAAAAAACAATCCATTTTTACAATTAATTCACTTAAATTTATCGAAATTTTATGGGAAAAATTTTTTAAATTATGGTAGGAAAAGTAGATTTTTTCTCAAAAAAGGTAAATTAAAATGAAAGGTGGCTAGTTAAAAAGAGAAAGATAATGCTTTTGAGATCATCAAACTCACCTAAATAAACTGCATTATAGTTTGATTTCATCACAGTCACCATCCATCATCAACGTCGATAATCCCAAACAAAATAAACTCATCAATAATCCCATCTTTAAAAAAAAAACAAATAATTTATAAAAATATATATTAAAATGGGGCCAATGATCTGATAATCACCTTGTCTTCCTTTCTTGTTTTGTGATTCATTCCAGCAATTCTTATCCCACAAATGGGCTTCAAATCGTCCCGTCCATCGATGCCTGAACAAGAATTAAATCTTCTATATGAAAAACAAAAAGCGAATAAATCAAAAAAACTTTTACATGCCGACACTGAATCTGTAAAATTTTCAACCTGGTGACGCCTCTGAAGATGGAGCTACGTTGCGGCGGCGAGTCTCGTGGCACGCTTTTACGCGTCCGCTTTGCCTTAGTAACAACAGTACTGGAAGTATTAGTACTCGCAGTGTTCTTCTGCGAAGTTTTCGCCATTTAACTTCACAAACGAAATCCCACAAAAAAAACACACCGAAAAGCGCGTTAAAAGAGAAGGAAAGAGAGTAACTAGGTCATCCAATGAGAATATTGAAAGAGGGGGCCGGCCAGAGAGAGGGAGAGATGGATTGTTTGTAATGGCCGTCTGGACGCGGCTTAGTGTGGAGACTGGTTTCAATTGTCTTCACTTGTTGCCAGTTCAAATGAGAAGCGATTTTGGCAGGAGCTTCAATTTTAATTTTTTATAAAGAAGCTTGCGTTATTTATGACTCGGCTTACTAAAATCTATTTTCTCCATTTAATTACATATGCTTCTTTGGTCATAATAATTATAATAATAACAATAAGAGTCAAATTTTTTTATACAAATCTAATCTTACCTAACACATTGTTGGGTTTATTCATTCACTGAGTCACCAAGGGTTAATTTGGTATAATTTATTAAAGTAAAAACTTATTTAATATTTAAAAATATTTTTTCATGAAATTGTGAGTTATTTAGGTTAAATAATTTTTAATGTTAATTTACAAAAAAAAAATTAATAAACAAAATTAAAAGAGCTTGTGGAATTCATAAGTTATAAATGAGCTTATAGTATAAGTATTTTTGAATTGTAATCAAATAAGTTTTTTTTTACTAATAATAATAAGTCCAACCAAATCGGCTTCAATAATTCTTCCTTTTATTTGTACCCATATTTTCAAGTGTAAATTAATTTGAATGTACTAAGTCAATAATTGATATTGAAAATTATAGTTTTACATACCATGCAATTACTGTGTATGTCTACTAAAATTTTACAATAAACTACGATAATACTGTTTACATAATTTTATTTACAAATAATGATATATCATCATATAATTAAATATTATTTTATTTCTAATTTTTAACTTTCTAATCATATGATGACCCTCATTATTTGTGTATATAATAATATTCATAAAATTATACATACTTATTTTAAGTATATAAATAGATATATATTTATGTGTGTCATAATATGATTAAGTGATTTTAAATTAAAGATAAAATAATACCCAATTACGTGTTGACACATATTTATATATTCAAAGTAGATATACATAGTATCACTCAAAATTCTATCATCTAATATGGAATCGTAAAAGTAAATATAAGAAAATGAAAAAATGTGTATATTTAACAAGTTTCCACAAATGCATTAAAAATAAATCAAACTATACCGTATAGATAAAAAAACAAATTAAGTTTCCACAAAAGCATTAAAAATAAATCACGCTATACCATACCGATATAAAAAAACAAATTAAGTTTCCCCAAATGCATTACAAATAAATCAAACTATACCATATAGATTTAACAAAAAGAAAAACAAATTTAGACCATTAATAATGAAAATTACATAAACAAAAAAAAATTAGAGATTGATTTGATGTATTAATAACCTCTCTCTCTCTACATATAGAGAGAGAAACAGTTTTGAACACACAAGATAGTATATTGCATAATTACCCAATGATATACTTAGTACTTTGTGTGCATATTACATTTCTCTTGATGCACTGGTGATTTTGAAATAATTTGATGGATGCGTAGGACATTTTACTTATCAATAAAATTAGCTACATAAATGATAAAATATTATTATATAATTAAATATTGTTTATGTTGAACCACTATGTATTTTAATTATATCAAAACTAAATTTAAAAATTGTTAATTTATTTTTATTAAACTAATTAAGTTCATGATATAAATTTTTTATGACAAAAAGATAAATAAAATTTATGTTTTTAACTTTTTAAATATGAGGTTCTTATCCTCAAATATAGAACGCTCATTTCTTTATTAGTCTTATGTCTGGTCTTATAAGTTTAAAACTCTCAAAAATCATTAATTTTTAATTATTTAATTACGTAAGAATATATTAATGTTTATACGTAAAAATTGTATTCATAACGTTACTTTTTACTTATAGTATCCAATTTAAATTTTGTTGAAAATGTGATGAGTGCCACGTGGAATTTATGGGTTTTGCTTTTACTCATGGATTCTCATTTTGTTCACTAATAGTATTTTTTTTAAAACCATTTTCACTACATTTTTCAATTTTCATGTTTTTTTCATCAAGCATAACTTTTTTCCTTTGTGAATAAACTTTTTAAGTATTTTTATAAATTAAAAAATAAAGAAACTGTTTTGTATTGCTAACATGCTTTGATTCTATTTAATTTGCTTTTGTAAATTATATATAATAAATTAATGTTCAGTAATTGATAAAAAAAATATTTTTTTTTTATTATTTGAAGAGTAAGGAAACATCAATATTATTTATCATTATACCCGGTTATTAATTGTCAAATATGACATCATTTGCACTTTATTTTTTTTAACGAAAATGATCTAATAATTTAATTAAGTTAGCTAGTGACTTATATTTTTATATTTATTTTTTTAAAATCAGCATGATTTTATAGTTAATAACTAATCTCAAGCTTGTAACGCATGCATTATTAATTATATTATAAAAAAGTAAAGGAAATTATATTTTATAAACAAACTGATCATACAAAATGGTAGATTAATATGATTAAAAATGTTAAAAATAATAAAAATAATTAACTTTAACAGCATGATAAATATATGTAATCATCGTATAAATTTGTGGGAATTAATTTATATAATAAACCTCACTCGTTTTCAATGAACCATAATAAAAATGAATTCCATCCAATTAGGCAATACTAGATTTAGAATGATATTAAAAAAAAGGGTTCTTTCAAGAGGTAGCATGTGAATGTGACTAAAGTCTAAAGTTGCCTTTGAAACACTTCACTAAAGAAGTCTCGTTCACTTTCGAAAAATAGTATTAATAATAGATATATTAATAGAATTAGCATAGAGTAAACAAAACCAAAACTTGAGATGAAAAAATACAAGTTAAATAAAGTGAGAATTGGAGCATATTGTCATATGGGGATACAAAAATTGAGGTAAAATGATTCAGTGACTGATTTCATAACTATTAAATTAGGTAAGTTAAGATATTATAATACATTAAAATTCATGTTCTTTTATATATGAAATCTCTTATTTTGTCATTTAAGTTAACCATTTAAGGCAGGGGCTTGGCCGCTTTGGTTGTAAGAGGTTCATAATTATAATAAAGGTCGAGGGATTATTTCCCACCCAAAGTTTTAATATCAAGACAAATATGCATTTACAGAGTTTGAAAAATCTAAAATCTCACCTATGAGCTAACTTTTATTAATTTTTTTTTAGAGATAAAAATAAAATCATTATTTTACTAATAATATTAAAAATATATGTTTTATTAAGTTATCTTCTTTAGATTTTAAAAACTAACAACTTCACAATTGCTTAAAGTTTTCTAATTTTAAAAAGTAACATTTTCCCCCCTCCCCAAAACTTAGGGTATATTTTCTTATCTTCTCCAGCTACTATCTCTGACCACCAATGACGATTCTTGAACTCACACACTAACCACCATCTCTCTAACGCGAGGAAGAGTCATTTGGAATAGATGAAGTGACGAGACTTCATCGATTCATTTGAATCAACACTTTTTCGTCGCACACTGGAGACGGTGAGAGATGGTAGCCAGTGTGTTCTCAGACAAAAGCATTGTCGCATATGGTTGAAAATGGTAGCCGGAGAGGGTAAGAAAATAAACTATAGATTTTGAGAAGAAAATGTTACTTTTCAAAGTTAGAAAACTTTAGACATGAATGTAATTGTTAGTTTTTAAAACTTAAAAGAAGAATTTAATGAATTTTATATTTTTTTAGTATTATTAATAAAATGATATTTTTATCCTTACCTTTAATAGAAAATTTTAACCTCAGTTGGGTCATGAATAGAATTTTAGGTTTTTTAAATCTCATGAATGTGACTTTAGGAATGCATTAAAACTTGAGTGAGAAATAGGCCTTTAGCCTATAATAAATGTAAAATTGATTGAATAGCAATTGGTGTGCCACATTTAGCGGCGAGTGCCTAAATTTATACCAAACAGAATTTATATGGAAAGTCTAGTATTGAGCTGAGCATGACATTTCTCTAATTCTACCAAACAGAATAATGAATGTGGTTAAATTATTAGCTGTAATTTTTGGATTAGGTTGCGGTTGGGTGTTAGTAGGATAGCAGATTGGAGGCAACCCTAATTCAATTATTTTTTCTTAATCATTTTAACTTTATGAATCAAGATGATGCTTAAAGGGAATTATCATTGGAGCAAAGTATAAAGTTCTGTTTGATATTTAATCATAGGGTAAATATTAATAATCTCCTCCATCCCTTTGAGATTTGACAGATACTGAATTCTTGAATGGGCCGATATTGACATGATTTTGGGTCAGGAAAAGATTGTAACTCTATAAGCAACCCGGCCCCATTTTTTTTTTTTTTAGATTTATTGAAATGTTTTTAGCCCCCAGATTTTTACTAGTTGCCCCCAATTTTTTTAATTTTAAATTTATTTAAAAATATACTAAAGGGTGATTTTTTTAAGTTAATCCGTATTTTACAATTAAAGATTACCAAACATGATAAAAAGTCATTAATTTTCAGTTAGTTTGAATATGATAATAATCACCATATTTCAGAGGAATCCCCTCTCTAGAATTCCAAGTATAACTATACTTCAGAGGAATTCCCTCTAGTGAAAAGTGTGAAATAAATTGAGTTCTGCGCTGCGATTACAAATTCTTTTAATCTTTTTTTAAACCTTAATTATACAATTTTTATCTTAGTTAAAGCAAGTTTTTGCATAATCAATTAATATATATTATAATATCTGCAATTCGGAGGAGCCCCATTGCACTTTGGAGCAAACTTGAAATCATAAAATGGCCTTTACGTAATCATATTTTGCACCTTTCCTAGAATCAACACAAATATATATTTGGTTTATATAATATATGAATATAAAAACTACTGATGATATTCAACAATGATAAAGCCAAAATTACATGGCTTTCCTTAAAGAAATAGATTGAAAAAAAAAAAAAAATGAAACCAAGCAACTATTTCTCTCAAATTCGATTTTCCCTCTCACATTGAACTGCAAGTTTCTGCTGCAAATCCAACCTTCGATTCCTTTGTATCATAAATAACCCTCTGGTTCCTCTGCTGATAATTCCCAATAATCGCGATTTCATCTTCAAACGAAAGACTCGCCAGAGCCAAACACACCTGTGATGCATCCGATTTTACAAAATAGAACATTCCACGTACATCAACTTGGAGGGCCGAATTTCCCTCAAATTGGAATTTCATTATCGGAACATTCACTTCCTCGTAGCTACTGAGATTGTAACATGTATCCAGGATGGAATATCCTGGAGCTGAAGGATACTCTGAAAATTGCTTCGAAAATTCCGCCTTCAGGGCCCTGTAAATTCCAGGCGGAAGCCTGGAAATAACAGTCCCGGAATCAATCAAAATCCCTGGAAATTTCCCAAAACCTGGATCCTGCAATGCCACCCCGCCAATGCTGATACTTGTAAGATTCAGGAAATAAAATGTAGTCAGTTGGGGATTTGGAATCATCCTGGTGTATGAGAACGGAGTTGAGTTCCTGTAAACCGAGTAATTTCTCCCAAGAATTAGTGATCCTGAAGCTCCAGCTTCCGTTGAAGGTAAACAATAGGAGAAAAGTCCTCCGAAAATTGATGAAGTTTGAGACACCAATGAGATATCACTCCTTCCAAAGCCGAGCAGGCCTGAAGCCCCTCCAAACAAACCACGATTATTTCTTCCACAACCGAACACAAAATCTTTCACAGCAGTGGTCCCAAGATTGAGACTTTCACGGGCTAGTTCGCCTCGACTGTAGGACCCGTCCCCATAAATAACATAATAGTTACAGGTTGGAGGATTGGCCCCGCATACTCCAGAATTTCCTGTGGCGACTTCCAGGGATTTACAAGTGGAAGAGTTGCATAAAATTTGTTTATATGAAGGAGAGACTGAGGGGTTGAAGAGAGGATCTTGTTGGTTGTAGCATAATTTGCAGGGCTGGCATTGAACCCATGTTAGGTCACTTCCGGTGTCAACAATTACAGTCATTTTTCGACCACCTACCTCGACTGTGACGATGTAGTTTAGAGTCTCTAGTTTTATGCCGGAAGTTAAAGGGATTTGAGTGTCGGATACTCCATTTTTGTTGACAGAATGAAGGGTTTTGATCCTGGACTGAAGATATTTGACATGTAAAACATCCAGGGCTAGAAGTTTTTGTTGCTTCTTGTTCCAGTTTGTGATTTTTCCGGAACAGTAGGCTCTATGCTTCATTTCTAAAATTGTTGCCCCTTTCACAGATCCTGAATTTGCAAAGAAATTGAATTTTTGTAATTTTTATGCCAAACCATTATAAATTGTTATTTTTTACCATAAAGAAAAAAGAAACAAAAAGAAAAGTTAAATTGTGATTGAAGGGTTGAAGGACATGATAATCATAAGAAAAAAGAATTATGGTTGAAATTTAGATTATGTTTTACTTGTTTTAATATATTTTAAATAAGGGTTAAGCTATATTCAGTTTAATAATCTTATACATACCATGCCCATAATTAAAATAAATTTGTGGCCTCCAAAAAAGAAATGTGTTTGAATATTAAAATAGAAATGAGAATCTGTAGAGCAAATAATTCAAATTATTGATCACATATTCCAAAGTCTTATCTTATTATTGATTAATCAGAAAGAGGAAAAAAAAAAAGATAACATAAAAAGAAATAGCACCAATTAAAACTAATTAAATATAATTAAACATATAAAGAGACCTTAAAAGCCTACAAGTAATCAACTAATAGATTGCATAATCAGTGTAAAATCAAATTACAGCCTACAAAATCAACTTTGTCAAGTACATTTTAATTAATTGGTTAATTTTCCTTTGAAAAGAAGTGAAAGAGAGAAAAATTAAGCTAATGATTATTGTTTCCATAAAGCATGAAAGCAATTCTAGATTGTAGCAAAAGAAGAGAAAGTTGTACTTCATTATAGATCCCAAAGTGGAGAGATACAAAAAATAATAATAATAAAGTTAAAAAATAAATCAAATTAAAGCATTGGCTACCATTAGATAATTTTCTCTGATGACTATAATGAACTTTTCCTTTTTTTTTTTATTTAATGAAGAAATTAATGAACTTGAGTACTCACTTGATTTCTGAGAGAGACAACTTGAGAGTTCTCCACTCTGGTGTTGCTGCCATTGAAGACTTAGGAGGTTATAATATTTCTTCTCTTGAAAACAATGAACCCCTTTGGCTGCAACACTAAGAAGAAAAACAACAAGGAGAAGATGATGAAAAGATAAAAGTTGTTTCGCCATTGTTGAAGATGATGAAGAAAGAGTGAAAAAGAGGAAGAAGAGGAAGGGAGAATTAGAGATTCCTGAGAGTTGGAGTTAGGGAAGAGAACAAAAGAGGAAGGGGTGGCTAAATGACCCCACAATCAAGTGCTTGAGAATTATTGGGGATTCACGTGATGATATAGTGGTGGTAGAGGTGAGAGGGAAAATGAAAATGAAAATACTACAGAAAGTCTTGCGTTGATGGTGCCATGGCCGATGTCATATACATTCTGAATTTTCTGAAGAGAACACTTGTGATTCTTATAATTTTGTTGGTATTAGTTAACATCCATATTTTGTTTTTCATAGCTACAAAGAATCAAGTATCAACTTGCATTTTATATATACTTTTTGGGGGAGGGAGAGAGAGAATGACAGATATATCTTGTGCTTGATGAATGGTGAATACTTTAACATTACACTAGGGTACACTTATTTCTATATAGATATCTTATTGTTTTAGAAATAAATTAAATATATACTTTCAAATATGCTCAGGTGAAAATAAATAAATTTTGATGTTCTTACAATTTTGTTAATGTTGATAGTTATCCGTATTACACAATGATATCTCTTTTTAAATATTTAATTTATAAGTTTGAAGCTTATTAAAGATAACTATTGTTATTAGTGAGTTCGGATACTATTTTTCATTAGAGTTCATAAATTGGAAGATCATCGTATAAATATTATTTTTTATCTTAATCCTTTTGTTTTATGAAAGATCAAATAAGAGTTAAAACGGTTAAACAATAAATAACTTCTATTTGGAAGAAATATGATAGATTGATGATGAGTTTGTTACTTGCATTGAATTTTTTTCTTTAGGGTTTGATGTGTGGTTTTCAATGCAACTTCCTTGACCATTCTCATAGTTATAATTTTCATACATTTTCGCCCTCGATACAATTTATCATTGTCATTGTCACCCGTAGTTCTACGTATATGTGTGTGAGAGAAATACAATTCAACTCTTTTCTCTTGCACTAAAAAAAAGACCTTATCATTTTAGAAGGAACTTATGTAAAATCTTTTTTTTTTAATTTAAAAGAGTTTTAATTCATTTTAACGCTTTTTTAAGACCTTAAAAAATTGACAAATAATTAATTACTTTATTTATTTATTTATTTATTTTGTGTGTGAGAGAGAGAGAGCTGTGCACTAATAGGAGAATTGAGTCATAAGAGTTATACGGAAGAGATAAATAAATTTCTCTTATTGGACCTTACAAGCATATTTATATATTATTAGTCTTTCAATTCCTCAAAATGCAAATATTGATGTTGTGCTCATTAACATAGGCCTTAAGACTCCTCTGAAGAAAATCTACTATTTATTTATTTACTGTTTTTTGTATAAGAGTTGTCTTTTCCTATCAAATTAGCAAGAGGAAACGTATTATTATTTTTCAAGTATATAAGCAACAAAAATTCTTGAAAAGTTGGGCTACCAGATGATCTTCGTCCATAAACCTTGTTGGGCTAACTAGTGATGAATGGGCTTTATCAAACTCCATTTCACTTTCTTTTTAAAAGATAGAAAAATGGGTTCTTACTGACAAATACGAAATTAATGACTTTCGGAGTGGTTATGAGATTTCGATTCGGGGTGAAATTGTTCCTTTATGTTTAACGTGTTTTTATTGAAGTATTTAGACATAATGGGGTTTAGGGCTTATTTCCAATACTAGCGGATGTATTCATAAGTCATGAAATGTTTGGGGGTTTAATAGAAACACTTGAATTTTCATATGGTGAATTTATAGTGTCAAATTCTTAAATTTAAAGCTTGAGTAAATTCTTTATAATAGATAAAGAAGGTTTGAACATTCTTCACCACATTTGAACTATGTTTTAATTAAAATATTGACCCACTCTAGTGATTCTTAGTTAAAACTCATTCAATTTCTTGAAATTTTGTTTAAAATAGATGCTAAGGTTATTAATAAGTATTTGATTGTTTATTTAAAAATTTATCATGGTTTTTCGTATTTTCGTTTAAGTTTTCATAATATTGCTTATGAATATTAGATTTTTAAGTTAAAATTAGTTAATAAAAAAATTGTTTTTAAATAAATAGCCTAGGGTGTGATTTATGGCTTGGACTCTATGTTTGGCTAGAAAATGCAAGACTTTCGTTGAAGGACACTGCACCTAAAGCAGGCAAATGGCAAATTGATTGGGACAACGTTTACTAGAAGTTTGATAATAATTTCTATAATAATATTATATATATAATTTTATATATAAATAATAATATATTATCGTATAATTAAATATTATTATTTATATATAAAATTATTATACAAATAACATCTTACTTTCTACGTAAATTTAAAAAATTGTTATTCAATAATCAGGCTAGAAGCAGTGTTGTCCACTCTCTTATCGTAAACATTTTATATTAAGGAATAAACCCTCCCTAAACAACATATCAAATCTAATGCACATACATCCAATCCAACGCACCAAAATTTTACGGTCAACGACAGACAGCGGGGTCCAATTTCTAAACATTATCCACAAAGGCATATACTTATTCCACTTAACAGTCCTGTGCATCTCTCAATCTCGCCACATCCCGCCACGTGTCCCTTCTTAGCCAATCACGCCCACTTCCCTGTACCAGACGACAAATGACAATCAAATCCACCCGCCTCAGACTCTTCGAGAACCGGTCCCATGCTTTATCCAGAACCTTTTTTAAATGCCATCACGTGACACCTATACCACTATGTCATCACTCATCAAATGACCAAAACACCCCCACCTGTACACAATCATCTAATAAGACAAGCGACATTATCGTAAATTAATTTCCCACAGTACAGCGAAGCTCTGTTCATGTTCAAGACGAACACGTGGCAATTCTGTTAGGCACGTGCGTCCCCTCCCACTCGTCTAAAACAAACTGAACCTTCTCACTGAAGAGGCAAAAGCTTCACGGAACCAATTTTCATATTCCGTTTGGATAAGATAATAGATAAGGAAAGAAGTCAATATCGGCGACTAATTAACATGGTTCAGTCGATGAATTCGGGGAAAAAATCGTCTGTGGTGAAGTTAGAGCTGGACGACTCGTTAGAGGACCAGCTCGGTCCTCTTCACAAACGATCCAAACTCGAACAAGTAATTTCTAATTTTTAAATTCGAAATTAAGTTTTGATTTTGATTTTGAATTTAGTTTAATTTATTTTTTCAAAGTTCAGGAATGTAAACTTGAAACGTCGCCGTTTTTTATCCTGCCTTCGAAGTACAATCCACTAGAAGAGCCAAGTCCGTTGGGATTAAGTCTGAAGAAGACGGCGTCGTTTTTGGATTTGATTCAAATGAAGCTTTCGGAAGAAAATGTAAATTTGAGGAAGCGGAAGTGTAAAGGCAGTGTCGTTTCAGCTTCCAATGATAAGCTGAAGGCCTCTAATTTTCCAGCCTCGCTTCTAAGAATCGGAAATTGGGAGGTACGTTTGAATAAACTAATAAAATAATGTTTCAGGTTTTTTTAATCTTTTTGATAATTTCTGCAAGTATTGGGTTATAATAAAAATTAAGGACTTCTGGAGGATCGTTGATGATCAGTAGTTAATTTTGAAGGCTGGGGTGTTTGTAATTTGTGATTGAATGTTGGGTTTGTGCAGTATAAATCGAGATATGAGGGGGATTTGGTGGGGAAATGTTACTTTGCGAAGCATAAGCTAGTGTGGGAAGCGCTTGATGGTGGTTTGAAGAACAAGATTGAAATTCAGTGGTCCGATATTCTGGCGATCAAGGCTACTTATTCTGAAGACGGACCCGAGACCTTGGACGTTGTGGTAATTTAACTTGGTTTCAGTTGTTGTTTTTTGCCTATTGGCTGCATTTATCTGTATGTACCTACTCTTATAACTTTATGTGCTAAAAATGGGAATATATTTTTGGCTGCATTTATCTGTATGTACCTACTCTTATAACTTTATGTGCTAAAAAAGGGAATATATCACTGAAGTATCACTAAGGCTTTAATGGTGTAATCTTATTATTTTCGAAATTCGTCAGATATCGGGCTAAAATATTTAGGTTTTTCTGAACCTGCCTGTCATTTTTCTAAAACTTTTCGGAGACTTCATTAAGCTGTGATTTACTTGGCGGGTTTCCCTTTTTTCTTGTTCTCTTTATTATGAAATTACTTATGGGACCTAGGAGGAAAAATTACGGGGCAGTTAAGAATGTTTTCATTATTTGTTCGTATATTATCCTTCTGGTTCTTTGTAGTGAAATCCGTTCTCCAGATGAAATATTTTAAGGCCTTAAATGAGCTAGGGGTGTTCAAAATAGTGAGTGGTAAGTTTTGGCATCGTTTTGGCTCATGCAAAGTTGAAAGAACTTATGTTTACTCTCTAATGATTGAAGGATGCTCTTTTTTGATGCAGCTGGCTAGACGGCCTCTTTTCTTTAGGGAGACCAATCCACAACCCAGGAAACACACTTTATGGCAGGCAACATCAGATTTTACAGGTGGACAAGCAAGCATCCACAGGTATAAATATGAGCGTGAGTCAATACTAGTGTTTGTTGTTTTTGCCATCTCATTACGACACTCAGAGGTTTGATAAGTTAAACAGTTTATGTCATAAGTGTATACTTACACCAAGAAGTGGTTTAAGAGTATCTTTTGGTATTGGTAATGATTTCAAAACTTTTCTGTGAATGTTGTAAAAGAAGGGGAGAGGGAGGAATCATCAAAGTTATGCATATAATTTATATGCGAATGAATTTGTTCTTGTTCAGCTTCTTTTCCCCATATTCTGTTTTTCATGTCAGAGATGCATTTTAATGATGGATATCATTCCAAACTTTGTTGTGAATTAATCTGTAACATGTGGCATTGACACCTTTTTTTCCTTTCAATAGGCAGCATTTTCTGATGTGCCCACAAGGCTTTCTTGCAAAGCACTACGAAAAGCTCATACAATGTGATCCGCGTCTCAATTTCTTGAGTCGACAGCCAGAAATTGTCTTAGATTCTCCATATTTTGAACCCGGAGCTTCAGCCTTTGATGAACCAGATGTTTCCAGCCATTTAAAAAGGGAGGAGCGACCTGTTTTATTTGATTTGCTGGATGGGGCGATGCCATCCGGTGTTCAGTCATCATCCTCTAATGTTGAACCACAAGATTTCATGAATCGTTCACCTATCTCAGGTAGGACAATGATCCTGAAACTGCATATGAAGAATCTCTTTTTTTTATATGATAATGTCTCATAGTCTCTGTTTTTTATAGCTGGTCTAAGTTGTGTCTTTTTGCAGTGATGGACACCTGTACAACAGGAGAAATCAGAAGCAGCGGAGCCCAGGAAACAAATATGCTCAGCCATTGGGACCAGATCAAAGTTCCTGGACTTCACTCATCTATGTCTATGAGTGATCTGGTGAATCACATTGGCCATTGCATCTCAGAACAGAGGGCATCTGGTGGTTCCTTACTTTTTGGTACTGACCTACATGGAAGAGACGTTCTGGAGGAGATTACTCAATACTTGTTTAGTGACTCTCAACTTACATCATCCTCTGATGAGAAGTCTCTAATGTCGAGGGTCAATTCACTTTGCTGCCTTCTGCAGAAAGATTCTACAGCAACACAAAACTTGCAGGAAAAGAGTAGCGAAGGTGCCAACATAAATGGTGTCACAAAATTAGCTGAAACCAACTCAGTAAAGTGTGAAAGCAAGGTTGGACCAGATTTTGGTGCATCGGAGGGTGGATTGGGCAGTGTTTCTGGCCGCAGGCAACAACCTACCATGTTGAGGAAGGACTCAGTTGCAGAACTGCTGCAGAGTCTTCCACGAATTGCATCTCTCCCGCAAATTTTAATTAACTTCTGCGAAGATTCTAACAAAGAAAGATAGCAAGTTCATCCACTGCTCCCATCTACACCAAGATTAAAGGTAATCTTCGTTCAGACATATGTAAATATGGAGATTGTGAGTTAGAGATCCTAGATTGATGAAGACTCCTCACATGTTCATAAGTGAACCCAGTTTGTACCACACTCTAGATTACTACTGTAAATATTAGCAAATCCTTTTTCCACTTGATCTTCAACCGCATTCTCCCTCTTCTCTCTGTGATCTAATAGATTTTGCTTCGTTGGAATTCCATGGATGTAAAATATTAGTGAAAAAACGAAATGTTCAGAAGTGGGGCTTTAAAAATAGATATCAATTGTTGATTTCATTGATTTTTACTTGGAACTGTCAAACATATTTTAAGGAGAGCCATCAACAAACAAATAGAAATTTCTTCAGAAATTACAAGCACATTATTTAAATACACTCTCGGTTACAGAAAATCAAGCATAAGCAAGGCATCTGCAGCACCAAATAAGCTAAATGACATCCTAATTTATATATGACTCTTTTTCCTTTGTTGGGCTAAGAATATCATATGCATGTATGATTTTGCTCTCTACATTTACCAAACAATTCTACAAAAGAATGAACAAACAGGCATACAATCAAACAAACTATTATGATCAAGGTTCCTCCGTGCCTTCATCATCCATTGCCTCGTTTTCCTGCAACATGTTCATCAGCATGTTTACCTGATCTTGCAGCATTGCATTTTCTCTCTCGATCTCAGCACGTTTGCTCCGCTCTTCCAGAAGTTGGAGTTGTAGATGTTCGAGACAGCGTGCATCCTCTTCCAGTTGTTCATTTAGGCCATTGATTTCGCGGTCCTGCAAGATTAGCTGAGTCAATCATTTGTTCCAATCTTAAAGCAATACTAGTAATGTGTGTGTTGGAAGAATACCTTTCTATTCATTTCCTGGACAGCAACACGTCGCATGCTCTCAACAACATCCACATTTACTAGCTTTCGCTTCTTTCCGATCAGCCAGCCCTTGGGATAGCATGTGGCATCAAAGTCTGGTGGGGGTAGTAAGGTTTCAGCTGCTGACTGCCGGCTATGTGCTGGATCCAGGGGTTCAAAGAGAGCCTTCCGACGCTCAGAAAGCATGGGATCTGGAATCAACTCCGGGTCCTTTTCTGTTTTGGAGGCTTCTTTATCTTTGGCGGGGGTTTCATTAGCAGTGTCTTCTGTAATGTCTAAATTCCTTCTGCTAGCTGTTACAGAGAAGTTACCATTCGAACTGCAAACTCTTTTAGATTCAGGACAATCTAAACATACTAGTTTTTCTTCACATTTTTATTCATTATGAAAAATCATATGACAAATCAATTCAGAATCAAACTTGTATAAATCACCAGCTGGACAGTGCTAACATATTTATTTGGGTTTGAAATGAAATGAACAGATAAAATTATACGAAAACTGAAAAAAAGAGAGAGAGAGAGAGAGAGAGACAATGACAGTGATTAGTTAGCCAACCAGAGTTTTATCATACCCAACCCGGTAAAAAAGCGAAAAAGTAAAGCAACCGCAAGTCATAATACTATTCTACAACAGATGAAACTTTGATGAATTTTACAGAAAAAAAAAAAAAAACAACAACGAGAAAAATTTTCTATTTTGGTGAATAGGATAATTAGAATTTAGTTGAACAAGCTATCTTTTAAAGTATCTTCTTAAACAATGCAAAAAATTATCGAATTTCTAGGCTTGACTTAATTGAATATGAAAAGGGTTTGGGTAAAATCAAGCGAAAAGCACAAAGTAAGCTCTAGTTAACAATTTTCCGTCTATTTTTAGCCATATTTTTCCCGGAAACCAGACAGAAAATGAACAGAGAGAAGGGAAAATTAGTACTATACCTGATCTCTTTCTGGAATTCCAGAAAATCCTAGGTGTGGAAGCCAAAGCGAATCCAGGAAGAGCCCCATCAGTCTTCTTCATATCCGAATTTTCTTTCTCCATTGAAACACACACCAACCCACGAAAACTCTTTCAAGAAAATTAATTTATCATAAAAAAATCTTTTAGAAAGATGCTAATTTTTTTTTTTCTGTGAATAGAGAAGGAAAGGTGTGAGCTTTTTGGAGTTGTGTTGTCCGTCCTTAACAATGAAGAGAAGAAAGAGCGAAGAGGAAGAAGATAAAATAGTAAGAAGTGTTATGAAATGAAATGCGTTAGTTGTCATATGCGTGGCGGGACCTGCAAAATTTTAATTAACGGCTAGGATTTAACGGTTTGGTGGAAGATTTTATGTCAACTACTCGTTTCTTTGCTTCCGTCTCTTCAAGGGCCCTATCCAGTTTGCCATTTCTTTCCTTGGGAGTTCGAGCATTTTTGAAAGAGCAAATTTTTATCCATTCTATAAATTTGTTCACTTAACATGATAATATTTAATTAAATAATTTTAAAATAAAAAATTAAATAATTATATTATCAAATTATAAATTATTATTTAATTTATATAAATAAATTAATAAAATTTGAATTTGCATATAACTTTGTTATAAAAATTTGATATTTAGATAATTAATAAAATTATATATACAATTTTGTATATTTAATTTTTAATTTCCTATCTACAAATCCTTCCTGCATTACATATTACCTTGATGAGAATGCCTCATGAAGACCAAACTTTCCACGGTTATTTCTCTTCCACTTTTGCTCTTTATTTTTATGACGAAAAACTTCATCCAAACTAGTCTATCAAACATTGAAATAAAATCAATATCATTGAATAGATCAAATTTTGAATCAAATTATTAATTTTATAATTAGTGAATTAAATAAATTAAAATTTTAATATTAAAATATTATTAAAGAAAATTATCATTCAAACTATCTTTTAAATCAATGTTGGATGATGAATGTATTGGCAGTTTGCCCAATAAAAAAAAGAAACAGTAGAACAAGTTATTGCAATAATTCATACTTTATGGTAGAAAAAATAGTACATGACAGATCATATTGGTACCACACAATTATACTTATAATAAGTTGGTAACATTATCTTTTATTCTTTTATTTTAAATCTAAAAAATAAATATATATAAAATTACTACTTAATTATGATTTTGAGTCTAATTTTCTATAAGCTTGCCTCCCTATACTATAACTTTTCTAATGTCAAATTTGATATTTTATCCATGAAAATTTAAGCTTTTTTTTTTTTTTTTTATATATGTTTAATTCCTGTGTAGTTTCACAAATATTCAATAAATAAAATTTGTGTTGACTACTCTCATATATTTTATTCATGATGACCACCATTGACAGGCTTACGGATTTTAAGAATTTTTTTTTTTTCGTAGTTATGATTTTTGAATTATTTATTTAAAATTAACATGAAATTAATTTACTAATATAGATTTAAAATTTTACCCAGAGGGCATTTTTGTTCATATATATCATATATTTGGTTTCATTCATTCCCATGTTATGTTCATCAATATCCATAATCACATTCCCATTTTGTATCACAAAACAAAGTCAAATCATTTATGTAAATTAATTAACTCAATTAGCATGACAATTTGATCTTTATGAGGTTATTAATAGACCAATGGATCTTTCCTTTTCAATTAATTATTGGGATATACATTCAAGAAATAGACAGAAAGGACAAAATTTAGATTTATAAAATTTGGTCAATGTCAAAATCATTATAAGCAAATAACAATGATTGTTATATTTTTTCCATGACTATTGAAGGCATCAAAAAAATTTTTTATTAAAAAAAATCAAAATTTATAATTTTTTGTATTAAATAGGTAAAACTTATATCATATAACACCGAAATAAGTCTAATATTTAAATTGTTAAAAATGAATGATATGAATTTTTATTTTTCTTTATAAATGATAATTGGGATAATTCTTAATTGATGTAAAAAAATTTTGATTGACCAAATTTTATTGCTTCATTAGAAAAATCTAATTGCTTCAATTGAAAAATCGATAAGTTTAATCATTTTAGTAGGAAAATAAAAAAGTTTAACCTAAACAAAACAATAATTGATCTCTTCATTAGAAAAAAAAGGAGATAATTTAGTATCTCCAAATGTTATTATAAATATTATGTTTGAATTGGAGAAAGAGTAAATCGTTTTTGCATAATAAAAAGAAAATAAATTTGAGGTATCTTTCACCCTAACTCTAAAAATCTAGACCGATTTAAAATTGTCACCATAATTGAACTTATTATGATGACTCTTTCATTAACTACTTGACTTTTGAGAAATAAATTTTGGTAAACAACTTTATTATATTCGGCTGTTTAACAAGATATTTGGGCTTTGGGTTTATATTAAAACCTGAATAATTAAAATGTCTAAATATAGAAAGTAATACTTCTTCTATAACCCATAAAATCTTTCCTTAAAATTGTGTATGATCCTGATTCTAAAATCTCTACTCCAACAAGGCTTCATGCCGCCTATCTTCACTCAAAACAATTTTAAATATTTAAGAGAACCAAAACACTATAAGCATTGTCAATTTTTGTATAAGCCAATAAAAATGTCAAGAAAATCTTATATGAACTTCTGAATATGAATAAAATGGTTAAATCCTACTTCAAAATGATGATATCCTAGAATATGTGTAAGAATTATGTGCACTGAGTGATTTTCTAGCTGCTGTGAAGCCTATTCATCATATATGAATCAGAATGACTTCCTACATACAATGATATTCAATCTTTATATACTTAAATCAGCAAAACTTCTCCAAAAATATGTGTTTCTGATTCCCTCCTGTATTCTGACTGATGCTACCAAAAATAGAGATCAAAAGTGGAAGAGAAGCACCTGAGGAAAGATTGGTCTTCATGAAGCATTCTCATCAAGGTCACAGACAATGCATGGAGGGTCTGTAGACTTCTCTGGGGGAGTGACAATCTCTAAGCAGCAGGCATGAAAGTAGTGGCCGCATGGCAAAACAGCAACAGATGGAGGAAGTCTTGGCTGGGAAACAGGCCCATCGGTTGCTGGTGTGAATGAAAGATCCCTCTTGCATAAGAAACACTTTCTTCCACTTGGTTCAGGAGGTTTGTCGAAATCTTCAAAGAAAGTGTAATTACAGTAATGAAAAATGTTTCCTATCATCTTTAAATTACTAACATTAAAAGAACAATGAAGCGTGAGGTTCAGCTGGCCTTTTTGGCAACGACAAAATGATTACTGTCTATTTCCAAACTCCACATGGAAGGGCAATGTGCCTGTGGCAAACTTAAATATGCATTTTAATATCTGGCTTAGCTTGGAGATGATAAAACAAGGTACATAGGCCAAAAACACATCCTTTTGCTGCCAAGCTAGTTCTCAATAATGTACAGTGGTAAACAATTTTCAGACAAAATAGGATCAATAATCTAAGGGGCCTTACTTTCCCCAGATCAAGGCCATGATTGGTACCTGATACCATTCCCATCTAGCCTATTTTTGAAAGTATTATAACTTTTCAGCATGAAATGTAAACAGCCAGCCAATATAATGATGGGTATATTAGAAGGCTAACATTGTTTAAAATTGAAGAAATATCGTATATGGAAGGAAATAAACTTACAAAATTCGGGGAAGACAACAACAGGAATAGATGTTAAAAAACCTGAAAAAGAAATACCTTGCTTTATGTGATCTGTTGGAAAATTCTCAGCTGCTTTTGCAAGACCATGTGGGCCTGAGAAATCAGTCCGGGACTGTGGTGTACGAGATGATCCAACTGGAAGGCTTTGGTTTGCAGATCTACTAGAAGATGGTCGAAATGGAGCATAGGAAGCCAGACCAAGTCTACTTCTCCTACCAGCTGCAAGTACTGAACCTATTATTAAAAACA
The DNA here is from genome assembly GCF_011075055.1 of Mangifera indica. Classification (NCBI taxonomy): domain Eukaryota; kingdom Viridiplantae; phylum Streptophyta; class Magnoliopsida; order Sapindales; family Anacardiaceae; genus Mangifera; species Mangifera indica. The sequence goes on from NC_058139.1 coordinate 6,047,384, forward strand.
TTAAAAACCATGATTACAAGAAAAAATTTAAACTAAATTTATATGTGATCATGGAGCTAAATATTAATTACCAAAGGGGCCTTACTTGCCCCAGATCAAAGCAATGATTGGTACCTGATCCCATTCCCATCTAACCTATTTTTGAAAGTATTACAACTTTTCAGCGTGAAATGAAACAACCAGCCAATATAATGATGGGTATATTAGAAGGCTAACATTGTTTAAAATTGAAGAAATATTGTAAATGGAAGGAAGTTAACTTACAAAATTCAGGGAAGTCAACAACAAAAATAGATCTTAAAAAACCTGAAAAAGAAATACCTTGCTTTATGTGATCTGTTGGAAAATTCTCAGCCGCTTGTGCAAGAGCATGCAGGCCTGAGAAATCAGTCCGGGACTGTCGTGTACGAGATGATCCTATTGGAAGGCTTTGGTTTGCAGATCTACTAGAAGATGGTCGAAATGGAGCATCGGAAACCAGACCAAGTCTACTTCTCCTACCAGCTGCAAGTACTGAACCTATTATTAAAAACATTAAAAACCATGATTACAAGAAAAAAATTAAACTAAAATCATATGTGATCATGGAGCTAAATATTAATTACCAAAGGGGCCTTACTTGCCCCAGATCAAAGCCATGCTTGGTACGTGATCCCATTCCCATCTAACCTATTTTTGAAAGTACTATAACTTTTCAGCACGAAATGAAAACAGCCAGCCACTATAATGATGGGTATATTAGAAGGCTAACATTGTTTAAAATTGAAGAAATATTGTATATGGAAGGAAGTAAACTTACAAAACTGAAGGAAGTCAACAACAAAAATAGATGTTTAAAAACCTGAAAAGGAAATACCTTGCTTTATGTGATCTGTTGGAAAATTCTCAGCCGCTTGTGCAAGATCATGCAGGCCAGAGAAATCAGTCTGGGACTGTGGTGTACGAGATGATCCAATTGGAAGGCTTTGGTTTGCAGATCTACTAGAAGATGGCCGAAATGGAGCATCGGAAGCTAGACCAAGTCTACTTCTCCTACCAGCTGCAAGTACTGAACCTATTATTGAAAACATTAAAAACCATGATTACAAGAAAAAGTTTAAACTAAATTTATAAGTGATCATGGAGCTAAATATTAATTACCAAAGGTAGAAGGAGGTGAAGTAAATCTAATAGGAGGCTGAATAGGAGCAGTGGCTTGAGGTTGATGAAAGTCACCTAAGAGCATCCAGCAAAAAATATTACATATATACCATACAAAAAATGGATGTCTTTCTTAGATTTAGAGCTTTCATTCAACCAGGATTAAAGTCATTATAATCAGTAATAGTCAAATTCACCCAATATATGCATGGGTATTATAGTGTTCCAGAATGGCCTCAAAAAAAAAAAAAAAAAGGAGGCACAGCAATCACTAAAAAGGCCAGAAGAAGTTGAGTAAAATATTAATCAGGTATACATTTTCTCGAGGGGTACCATGACTTAACACTTTATACGGGGAAAGGAGCATTTTGAAATAGTTTCAAAAAGAAGACACACCTCGCATCAAATCAAAAGGTATAAAAGAGTTGCGAAAAAGTGGAGAGACCAGGGCTGGATATCTCCATTGAGATGGTCCAGTAGGATTGATCAAAGCTTGAGCAGTTCTCCTTCCCCTTGCAACTACTCTTGCTTGACCTGTAAATGGTGAAAGTCAAACACTTAAGGAGTTATACTTTTTCTTCTGATAAGACAATGATACAAACATTCAGCATTTAACATTGCAAAGTCCTCGCACCAATAAATCAGCTGCACATTCTAATAGTTCTACAATAATTTGGGATCACAAACATAAACTAGAAAAATTCAGCATAGAAACATGAGACAATTGATGAGGTTTCCTTCCACAATCAATTTTAGTTTGTATTTGTTTCATCTTCTACAAACCTAATTGTAAATCAACTCACGTGCTACTATCAGATGGCAGACATAGTAACAAGTTCCTTTTAGTATATTAGCTGCCTTTATGACTAAACTTGAGCACGTTAACCTTTCAGTCAACCGAGGATCATATGGTTGAAGCTTTTGAAAAAGTAAAACAGACATTCTAAATTAATGGGGCCTTAACTTGACAACATCACAGTAAAATTTTCTCATATTGGGATCAAACTTAGCTTAAAAGAATGTTATTTGTCAAAACAAGGCTTTCATTGGCAAAGAAGAATCCAATGAATGTATGTATTCAAGTAATACAACAGAGTAAAACATGTAAGGGATTCTATTTCTTTGAACACGAAAGTTCATTAGAAACAGAGCATCTTCAGCAACTTGAGCTTTATTATCCCAGAAACATGCAAATATGGAGAAAAAGTTCATCAAAATTTAATTTAGCAAGGAAGTAGTCCCCTCACTAGATGGTTGAAAGAGTGCTTGTGAAAACTGAAATTTTGCTGTTTTAATTGCCACATTTACAAATTTGAGTTGGTTATTCTAGCTCTCTTGATGAGAGAATTACTAAATAAAAAAGGGTCATAAAGATTAAAAGATTTCTCCATAATTATAATATGTTATTAGAGGTAGGAAAAGTGAACATGTCATTGTAACTGGAAAATACAATTCACTGTGCAGCAACATTTGATTATTAGATGGAGTAGAGTTTGCTTTTCCAAGAGACACTAAATGAATCGCCCTAATATAGAGATGTGGAATATCTAATCACCATACTTTAATAAGTGGACAAAAGAAAAATCCAGCAGGCAAGAGATCCAAATCACAATCTTGAGAGGAAGAATCAGATGCTGTTTCAGATAGCACAGATACAGCTTGGTTAGATAGAGTGTAAGAATGAGTTGAATGCCTTACCAGCCAACGGAAATGGTATCCCCTGGGGAGAAATGTAACCCTGAACACCATAATTTTGATTAGCTGGAACTTGTTGCCCTGCTGCTATAATAAAAACAATATTTTATTAGAAAGAAATCATGTGATTTTGAAGACCAATACTTTGATTAGCTGGAAACTGTTGCCCTGCAGCTATAAACAAAATATATGGCAGATACAGCTTGATAGGATAGAGCAGTGAGATTGGAGTGAATGCCTTACTAGCCAATTGAAGCGGCATTCTCTGGGGAAAATTGTGATATTGAAGAACAGTATTTTGATTGGCTGGAAATTGTCGCCCTGCAGCCATAAACAAAATACTATTATTTCAGACAGGAAGAAAGTGAATACAATATATTTAGTCCTCGAGAATTGAAATATTACTGAAATATGTATTTACAAAACTGAACACAGCCAAAATAAATAAATAAATAAAAGCTCATAGAGTATTCTTCATTGACTCTTACCAGGAAGAGCTGAGCTCAACCATGAAATTGTGGTAACTTGACATGAGACTTCTTAAATCCAACTGTACTTAAAAAGCTACCATGTCTTACATGATGTATTAAGAAACTTCTTTTTGAAGTCCAAGCTCTCACAGAAGCATTAAATTACATAATGAAACTTCCTTCAAATTTTCTTTTCAAAGATCCACTTCCTGTAACTAAAATGTCCTCTAATCTCTAGTCAGCACTTAACCAGCCTCAGAACACCTGTTTTTGCAACTGCACAGAAATTTGACATCTATATAAACATTTACAACTTGCAGCAATCTGACAGGACACCCCTCCCTCCCACTCCCTTAAAGAATGTATGATGTCACTATGCTCACCATAAAAACTTTAACTAGCTCTGCCTACTCTAATAACTGATACTGCTTATATTGTCAAACTTCACTGGTCATGTTGCTTCTTCTTGGATAACAAGAGCGATCCTATACAACACATGACATACCTTATATAAAAATAGCAAACTTGTGTATCACCATTGGTTCACCAAGTATGGCAAATCAACAATTGGCTTGGACCGAGCGGAATCACCTGTTGTATAGACACGATAATCCTGATGACCCCTTGAAAGTGGCTGCTGCATAGGATTGTTTACATTAACTGCTGCTTCACCAGTAACTTCTTCACTGTCAGAGTCACCCTGTTCACTATGGGAACTATCGGACTCAACATTTTCATTCATTGGAGGTGGCACAGTAGAAGTCGAACTATCATCACCATTGCTTGTCTCGCTATTTTCCATTTTGTATAACCCTAAAGGAAAAAAAGTTTACTCAAATTCATTATTTCTTCCCCAAAAAGAATGAATTGATAAGGTCAATGCGTCAGTCTTGAAGATTGGTAAAACTGCACAAATTAACAACAAGGGTGATCAAATAAATTCTAAATTAGACAAAAGTCAAACAAGAACTTAAGTTAACCAAATTATTTCACAGAACCCATTTCATCATCTAAGGGAGAACCATATTCTTCCAAAACCATTAACACAATCCGCAATACTAATTCATTTCATCATTTTCTTTCTAATTGTCTCCGAAGGTGGCAACCAAACAAGAAAAACACTATAAAGAGTAATAATTAAAGTAAAAAAGATTCAAAGGGTTCAGAATCTTGGTACTTACAAGAATGTGGGTAAAACAAGTCAATGTTGAAAGATTTAAAGATGAATAAATATAAAGATTGATAATTAAATTAAAAAAAAGAAGAACACAAAACAATGAGTTGAAAAAGAAGAGCCTTACCAGAAACAAAGAATACAAAACAATGAAGAAACGAAAGAATAAAATTGAAGTTCAAAGGTCTTTAATCGCTCTACCACTAGCTCAAGTGAAGACCCACTTTTTATTTTTCTTTTTTCTGTTGAGTGTTTTGGCGCCTACAGCAGTTAGTGAGTTTCTCAAGGGTCCATCCAACTGTAAGCTTCATTTATATTGTTGTCGCTGATCTGGCAGTGTACTGCACTGCAAACCATGTTATTTTATTGAAGCTGTGCGTTTTAATGAAAGTGATTTTAAGGATGAGACTGAGGTCCCAGTTTAATTAGTCAAAATTTCAGCACGTGGTTACTCATTTAAATTAAAATAGTAAACATTTTGAATACGGAAACGATTATCAAATTCTAAGCACAAGCAATAAATGTATATAGTGTCACATTTTATCAAGAACTTGCCAACAAAGTAATACGCAAGGGTCACGAGGAAAAAAAAAATCACTAAAAACATCTAACACTCGGAACATTATGAATTAATTGGTATAGAGTTGAATTTACCATTGCTTCCCTGCTTCAATCAACATCTTTTATACGAAAATTATCGATGAAACTGTTTTGTTATCAATTGATGTATACAGACTAAAATTTGCGTAAGAAAGATTATAGTAATAACATTTATTAAAGATTCGATATGAACTCTAATATCCATCACGGTGATGATAAATAGAATTAATGAAAAAGGTGAACATACAATGGCTTCTTCATGCAGTTCGACCCTTTAATCATAAGTTTACATATGTAATTATAGTATTAGTAGTTTCAGAAGAATGTGTCACAAAGTATATGTGTGTAGAGATTATAAAGAAGTTCACTATGAAGGACATAGTCAAATAACAAAGTTTTGGAAAAAATTGTTAGATTTTATGAGGACTTGCTCATTGAACTTGAGATGATGTATCTTGTACCATTCAAAGGCAAAAGTGTTATTTTATGTGTATTTTCTGTTATAATTGATGTTATAAGAATAAATATAAAAAATAAACATTTTAATTGAAATGTTAAAGTGATGAATGACTATACATAAAAAATGCACGTCCATTCATCCAATATCATATTAGCAGAGTGGATAACATGTCACACTAAAATTTTTTAAAGGACGTATGACCAGTTGCTCACTATTGGATTTTATGGGAACCTTCTCCATTGGACTAGGGATGAAATGTCTCTAATTCTATAAGTTCAGTTACTTCCTCATTTCTCTCAACAACTTTCTTTATTTAAAGAAAGAGAGATAACATGCAATCATAATATTATTCATTACATTTAAAATTCAAATTCAAATAATATACTTTCTAATTAGTTATATTAAAGATAAGATCGAAATTGATAAAGGCAAAAGTTTCAATTTTCTATTATAAGTTGATGATATAGAAGGAGTGTTAATTAGTGAGACATATTTTTTAGTCAAGAGATGTTTATCTATCATTTGATATATGAATTGTTTCTTTTACCGATGATCCCTTCTCAAGAAGACGTTTATTGGGTATTAACACGGTTACCCATAGTTTTTACAGTACAAGGACTTTACAAACTTCATTGCGCATAGGCTACAGTGAGTGTCATGACAAAATTATGAGATCTTTGTGATAAAGACTCTTAGGATAGAAATAAAATATTATACAACTTTAAGAGCAGATGAACTCTTGAACAATTGAATTGCATGCCATGATTATCAATTTAATGAAATTAAACAGTAAAATGAATGAATACACTTCATGGTCCCATTTTATCAAATCACAAATAACAATTACAGAAACATTCAAATATTTACATGATTAACTTAAAGCAAGCCGAAGTCTTCCATGGGATGATGGAATTATTATTTGCAATATGAAGAACAAAGAGTTACAGTCCACACTGCCACTTTTCTCTGCACAAAAATATACAATCTTATATTACATACGAAATAAAAAGCTATTCAGAGCAAAGTGAATCGAAGATGAGGCTACGAAATGAAGAAACACTTAGTATATGTTGGTGATTAAAGTAAAACAAAATGGAAAATTTATTCAGTAAGAAACGTTACCTTTGCATGATGGTTTCAGTCGTAAAGCCACTTGGTGAACTTACAGAAGGGTTGTAGAGAAGCTTTGGCATTGGCATTGTCCCACTCCAAGGAATCCCACCAGTTTTTGTTTACCTTGATTTCCTTAATTGCAGGCAAGGGAAGAGACACAGGGAACCTCTTCAATTCTCCACACCTTGATATATGAATTTGTTGCAGAGATTCACAAACCAGTACTGCATTACCACTGCAAATCCTCTTCAATTTTCCAAGGGATTTCAGACGCATTTCTCTCAATTTTGGGAGAGCAAATATGGTGCTACCACTGCCTCCTTGCTCATTTTCTTCTTCATCTTCATTATCATCTGCTATTATCTCCTCAATTTTATCACAACCCTCAACTTCAATCACTTCCAGGTTTTGCAAAGCCAACAATAACTTTGGTGAGACCAACTTCTTCAAATTCCAACAATCCATCAGATACAGAAATTTGAGGTTAGGATAATTGCCTAGCATTAGAACCTTTATGTCACTAATTTCGGGACACACTCTTACCATTAGACACTGAACGTCAGTTGAGAGCACAACCAAATCTTCTCCTTCACCAGTGGTATATAACGTTACATATTTATTAACGCCTTCTACATCTGGGAAGTAATCATCATATTCTGGTAGAGAGAAGAATTCAGAGATTGGAACTTCTTCTAAACATGATGCCACCAGGAGACGGTAGCGTCTTGGTGCTTGACCAGCTATGGATTTGACATACATGTTGAAGTCATAAAAACTAACAAAATGCGCTTCAAAAGTATCCAGTCGACTGAATCTAATTGCCTCTTCTGATGTTAATGCTGGTTCAGAATTCATAGATCCGCAATATATTCTCAATTTTTGGAGACGACTGTGTGTATGCAGCATTACAGTTGGCAACATAACTGGTACAGGTAGATAGAGATCAAGACTTCTAAGCTTTGTTAGCCTTTCAATACCTTCTGGCATATCGGGTATGTTTGTAAACCCAAGGTCCAAATTTTCAAGTGCCAAAAGGTTCTTTAAAGAAGGAACCTCCGTTAATTGTTCACAATGATTAAGCAACAATGCTATGAGATTCTTCAAGTTGGAGATGGAATTTGGCAAGTTCTCAATCTTTGTGTAAGAAAGATCAAGAATCTTCAAACTAAGCATGTTTACAAAGAACACTTCAGGAATGACTTGTAAAGGGTTTCTTTGTAGCAACAAAGTGGAGAGAGCTTGACAGTTTGGGGACATACTTGAATAAATTTCTGATATGCAATTCCCCATTAAAGAAACTTTCTCAAGATTCTTTTTCCATTCTTGTTCCCCTGGTAATTCACTCAATCCCTCTTGGGGTTTTATCATGAACAGAGGTTTGTTGCTTGTAATATGCAATGCCATGTCTCTTACAAGATCATGCATCTTTACGCACCTTCCACGATCGACAATCTCCAACAAACAATTGTTTACAAGTCTATTCAATATAGAATAACCCGCATCATTTGTTGCGTGCATACTATCTCTTTCATCTACAAGTCCTTCCGCAATCCAATAAACTATCAACTCTTCTTTTGGGATTTTGAAGTCTTCAGGATAGAGGGCACAATATAAGAAACAATGTTGCAGCTTTTTACTCTTCAAACGATCATAACTAAATTGTAATTGCCTTAGTACATTTCTTTCCATGCCACTGACACTTTGTATGCTTTTAGACAATTCTTCCAATGCATTCCTCCATTCACAAATGTCATATTCTCCCCTCATGCAGCCAGCAACTGCAACAATTGCTAGGGGTAAACCAGCACATTGTTCAACCACAGGTTTCACAAAGTCTTTTATAGTTGGAACTTCTAAAATATTAAATCCCACTCTATCCATGAATAACTTCAATGCCTCGTCCTCTGAGAGAGTCCTCACTTGGACTGTTTTGCAACCCATGGAATGACAAACATCTTGTGAACGAGTTGTTATCACTAATTTGCATCCATTTTCTTTTGTAGGTTCAGGAATTCCCACTTCCTCAAGCTGAAATGCCTCCCACACATCATCTAATATCAACACAATCTTTCTTCCTTCCAACATTTTAAACAAGTTTCTAGCCCGTTTCCTTATCTCTTCATTTCTAGGAAGATGTTCTTTCAATGCAGCAGCAATTTGATCTTGCAGTTTCATAAGATCAAGTGGTTGGGTTATAGTGACCCAAATTACATTTTCAAACTTATCCGTCTCCTTGAGGAGTTTGTTGTTGATATGAGTTATGATAGTTGTTTTTCCAACTCCTCCTATCCCGCAAACTCCTATCTTCATAACCTCATAACCCATTAGAAATTCCCAAATCTTATTCATGATTTTCTTTGCAGTTGTTTCACCTACTAATGTTGTAGTTAGTAGAACCACTCCAGCAGCTGGAGATGCATCAATTACAAAGCTTTCAAATGCACCATGCTGGTAATGTTCTTTCACTTCTTCAATCTTCTCAACAACAACCTTCCCAAAACATACACGTGACAAACATTTCCCCTTTTTAACTTGTCTCTCAATATTTTCTACTTCATTTTTAATCCTTTGTGAATTTTGAAGCCAATCATTGACTTCAACTCTAGGTAATTTCCGCATACGACACTCTGTTCTCAACCTTAGTTCAACATCTTCTTTTCGACTATTTAAATCCGTTAATCTTCTTTTGAGAATTTCTATATTCTCATTGAACTTCCTACAATATTGAACATATTTGCATAATGGTTTCAAAATTTGAGTGATTGGCTCTATAGCAGCCTCCATTATTTTGGTCCCTGTAGAAAATAGTTAAGCCAACCTCATTATTTTAGTTTGAATTGTAATATTAAAATATTCAATAATTCTAACCAATGCAAATTTTTAGGGCTGAGCAAAAGAAATGTGAAAAAACATAATCATTGGGCATTCAATGTTTAGTTTTAATTATAATAGGGTCAATTTTGGCTCTAACTTCACTTCCACCTCTTTCAAAAATGAAATTGGCTCGATAATTAGGTTTGAAATTGTATTAAGGGTATCCGATAATGTACGCAATTTGGTACCTTTTTATTAAGTTGTTTTGTTACAATATAAAAAAGCTTAAATCAAAAGCAAAAATGTTTAATTTCGCAACTTCGCCCTCACACATCGCAATTGCACATAATTTCCCTTTATCAGGACTAATCTCAAATCCTCAATTTCATTGCTTAACCTTCCTGTAAACCTAGAACTCTGATTCTATTGACAATCACAACAAGCGACAACTAATTTGACTATCAACTGGAGGATGCTAACAAGCCAACATGAAACACTAAGTCTACCGATGTTTAAAAAACCTGTTGCAACCTCAAATGAGACGTTGACAAGATTTTTGACAGTTTTTTTTCCATCATTTTGCTCAAGTGATAGTGATGGAAGTTGTTTTCATGAGATGAGGTGAGTGGATTTGAAGTTTGGAGGAGGGAAGGGTTAGGGTTTTGATGGGTGGAAGATAAGGCTCTAATGGAGGAGAATACGATGGATGATGGAGATAGAGAGAGAGATAAAGGGGTTGGTGACGTGTGATATCCACATGTGCATATTAAGGTTAATTTAATACTTTTATGTCAACGATTAATATATTAAGTATGATGTAAATATGTGTTATAAAAAATTATACTCAAGTTAAAGGTGTATAATTGAATGACCGTTTCGGAGAGTGGAATACCCATTTAGCATTTGACAAATAGACAACTTAGATAATATCATATCAATATATGATTTAAGTAATGAACAATCGTTCCAATAAGGTGAATACCAGTTTCAATAGTTATCTTATTGAAATTTTATAAAATAGAACTACTATTTGCACTTCTAAACATTATGCAATATTTCAACCTTCAATGGCATGGCAAAAGGGGGAGATTCAAGCTAGGGAGTTACTTCTATAACAATTGCATCACCAAAATCCAAGTAAGCAGGGAATTATTTTCATTCTTAAATTAATATATGTTTTTGAGATTGATTAAGGAAGTTGTGGCAGATGAAATTCCAATTTTCTATTATAAGAATATGTTTGATCGATGTTTATTTTATTATTGAATTGCTTAGAAGTTCTGTAATTCGAGATTACATATGTGTATGCCTAGGGTTGTTGATAAATGGTTGGATAATGGATATGAATTATGTGTCAGATGAGATAGAGTATGCTTGATTTGGATGTTTATATTTTGCATATGTTGGAAATACATTATTAGATCGTATGGAATTGTATCAATTGATTTGGTGAAAAGAGTTTAGCAGGATTCCATTAAGGTCATGAGAGAAGGAGAAAACAGCTAAAACCTTTATGGCGACAAAAATAATATAGAGTTAGGCAAGGGAAGTTTCCAAGCACTTGAAAGATGAGACATCCTGAGGCTTAATTTGCTCTTAATTTCTATAAAAGGATATACTTTGACATGTTAGGTTAAAACGTGTGGGAAATTCAATGGTCTAGTTGATTCGATATACTTTGAATAAATAGGTAGAGAAAAGAAGACAAGGAAGAGGTTAAAAAGAAGAGTACAGGTGAACAAGGTGAGTGTTCAAAATTGAAATTGAAATTAATCATAAATGTTTTTACCTATAAAGGTTTTGAATCTAGTTCCACTTCCTATTTTTTCAACAGGATATTTGAATCTGCTTATCCTACTTGTTTTGCCAAAATTATTTTATTATATATTTTTATGTTTTAGATATAAGTGCAGAAAAATATGATACATGAGCTAATGATAATGTGAAAAAAAAAAAAACGTAAAATGTTAAACACACTGTCGTAACTAATTAACCTTAGATCTAGAAGAATCTTATATATATATTGCAGAAATAAAAATATGCCGTACCTGAAGCTTTAATTTGATGTTCAAATATTAGGGAAGATAGCCGCACCAAGCTTCAAGGCAAGTAAGAAATATAAGTAAGAATAATCTTTGTTGAAATTGACAAGAAACTCTGATTATTATCTAATTTCTGTTATCAAGATTGAGTAAATATCAAAAGCTCAGGCTCTCAATATGTTTTTGTTGTAAATTAAAGAAATTATTAAAACAAGAGAACACATAATGGATTTCAACTAAATATATAACATTATTCTACCACATAAATATATTTACATAGAAACATTTCTAACCTGCTGATTGATGTATGAAATTTAGAAAGAAAAAACAAAAAAAAAAAAAAATGGCACCTGAAGCTGTCGAATATGCCGCTTCAATCTTCAAATATTTGTGTGAATGAAATTATGGAGATGGGTGGCAGGAAAGTTAATTGTTGGGAGGAAGTGAAAGACAAGTTATGGCAGAATGAAATCTGTGTTTGTAAATAGAAATAAGAATACAAACACGAATAAATATTGAAGAAAGGTATCAAATAGAGCATGCTTCGCAGTCAAGGAAAAGAAAGGAATGCTAATTAAAATTCTAAACTTGTTTGATTTTGAAAGGAATCTAAACTTTAGCTCAATTTCTCAATATTCAATTATTTGCTAAGAATACATGTACACGCCATATAAATGAAAGCTCAACGCGCCTAGCACAAAAAAACCGATAGATGATAAGAGGGAAAACACAATTCAGATTTAAAATTGGAACAGTCAACGCAAGAATTAGATAGTTAATATGGCATGATCCTCAATAAATGAGAAGGCATAAGTTTAAACAATATATTGGTTTCACAACAAATTATACAGAAATATGATAAGAAAACAGGGGAAAAAAATTACCTGCCATGGCCTCTGCGGCATTGGTCAGGTGCCAAACCAAACTCCAATAACAGTTCCATGGGCTGGTACACAAATCATATATTCTACGAATCCATTCGGCCTAAAGAGTAAATTGATTCAAATTTCACATCAGAATGTAAAAATTGTAGCACAACTTCAGTTAACTGATTTCATCAGTACAATCTTTATTGAGCTTCCTTAAGTTTAAGAAAGCATGCTGCATAGTTCCTCCTTTAATAAAGCATGACGAGAAAAAACAAAAGCAAACCCTGTTTCTGTCAATGTGTACTTCTTATCTTTAATGGGCATAAATGGAAACAAGCCCCAATACTGGTAGAGGGCAACATGCAGACTCTATGAACAAAACTGAGGAAGCTCAATTATGAACCCAAGATTTGGTACCCAAAATAAAAAAAAACCACCACAAAAATGAGGAGGCTTACTTCATATGTGCAAATATGCTTCACCAATCTTCCCATGATGGACCATAAACTGAAGCAGCAGGAACAAATTGCCAGTAAACCAGATGAAAATTCAGTGATATGATAACAATAATACAAATATATATATATTTTTTAAATGAAAACTTCTTTCACATGAAATAACACTGTGACATTTTATAACTGCAATGTAGGTGTAAATTATATACAAGACATGAGGTTTAATTCAACAGACTTTCAACTACAATTTCTTAATTAGAGTACAGCAGGAAAAGCTGAAAGAAGTCATGTACTTACACTGAAGGGTGACATTAGCAGAGACCAATGAATGGTATTTGACATATACCAGTAGTCAATAAGAAAGAGGCATGATCAATGCTAATTTGTAAAATGACTTAATTGGATTAGAACCAATAAACAATTGCATCTACAAATTATTCACAGTTAAATAAATTAGTCCAAAATTATCTTGAAACATTCTGTCTCCATGATTTTGAAAACAAAGTCAGAGTTGAGATTTGGACAATCAAAACAATTTATTTACATGAATTCTCCACCCAACTTTATCCATACATTAAATTTTACTTTCTTTTTGGGAGAAAAAAACAAAAGTCAGAAAGTTTAGAGGGAAACAGGAAAACTACTTGTAGAAACTGTAGGGGATTTGTGTACCTGACAGTGAAGAAAGGTGTTGTTTAAGAAACTATGAGGGAACCCATTTTGTTCAGACCTCAACTGTGACTTCTGTTTCCATAATAATAGTAAAAGGCACAAATTTTTATCTACCGTTATTTCACATACTGAATGCCTACAGGTGCACCCAAAGCAATAGCTCCTAAGGCATTTACAAGAGCCCTTACAAAGTAGAAGATGTATCAGTTATTTTATGTTATGCAGAAAAAACAAAGGGAACAGAATCTCTTGCCTAAAAATAAAATGGGCTGAAAAAATAAAGACATACATGAGATGTTAAACAAAACATATATGATCCTTTTGTTGTAACAATCGTTATTACAAGCATTAAACTACATAATGAAACTTCTTTCAAATTTTCTTTTCAAAGATCCACTTCCTGTAACTAAAATGTCTTCTAATCTCTAGTCAGCACTTAACCAGCCTCAGAACACCTGTTTTTGCAACTGCACAGAAATTTGACATCCATATAAACATTTACAAGTTGCGGCAATCTGACAGCACACCCCTCCCGTATAGAATGTATGATGTCATTATGCTCACCATGGAAACTTTAACCAGCTCGCCTACTCTAATAACTGATGCTGCTTCTATTGTCAAACTTCACTGGTCATGTTGCTTCTTCTTGGGTAACAAGAGCGATTCAAAGGTTTCAGAATATTGGTACTTAAAAGAAAGTGAGAAAAACAAGTCAATGTTGAAAGATTCAAAGATGAATAAATATAAAGATTGATAATTAAAAAAAAAAAAGAAAGAAAAAGAATACAAAACAATTAATTGAAAAAGAAGAGCCTTACCTGAAACAAAGAAAACAAAACAATGAAGAAACGAACGAATGAGATTGAAGGGCAAAGGCCTTTAATCTCTCTACCAGCAGCTCATGGGAAGAGCAATGTTTTTATTTTTCGGGAAATTTTAAAAATTAGGCAAAATTAAAGGGGTCTAAGCGAAATTGCCCAAAAAATTCAGGTTTAAGCAAAAATGCCCAGGTTTTGTGAAATGACGAAAATGCCCCCATATATAAACACAGCAAATTTTCACTGTGCAATTCAAAGAAAATTCGAATTTTTAACGCATCCCACGGCAATCCCACGGCGAACGTCATTTTCGCCGATTTGCTTGCTTTCCGGCAACCGAAAATGGAAAATAATGTTATCACATCTCCCGTAATCTTGTTTGGATCAAGTTATTGCTCATATTATTGAGATTTGATTGAGATTTTTCGGTTTGAAATTTTAGGGTTTACGGTTTGAACAATGCTTAAAATGTTTTGATTCTTGGTTGTTTTTGTTGAATTAATTGAGGGGTTTTGTGTTATACAACGTGTAGATTCGATTTATGTAAAAATCGGTGGCAAAAACGACCAAAATTTGGCCGGAAATGACTGCTGAAGAGATCGGCAGTCCGACTGGGAACAGTGTTTCCCACGTCAAAATCAATAATCCCACGTTCAGCCTAATTTAGGGGGGGAACTTAGCTTTTTAAAACAATTGGGGTGACGTGGGAAATCCTTAGCCCACGTGGGGTTTTTTTGAAATTTATCACGTCAACGTGAGTTTTGCGAAATTACAAAAATGTCCATATATATAACACAGAAAAAAATTGCTATTTCCCACGTTAATATTAGCGAATTTACTGTGCATTTCTCTCAAATTTCAAAACATTTTCACGTCACCACGTTCATCCCACGGGCGATCTGATTTCCGTCGATTTTCTTGATTTCCGGCACCCACAAATGGCAAAGAAGGTTAGTATATCTCCCTTAATCTTGTTTGGATCAAATTATTGCTCATATTATTGAGATTTGATTGAGATTTTTCGGTTTGAAATTTTAGGGTTTACGGTTTGAATAATGCTTAAAATGTTTTGATTCTTGGTTGTTTTTGTTGAATTGATTGAGGGGTTTTGTGTTAGACAACGTGTAGATTTGATTTATGTGAAAATCGGAGGCTGAAACGACCAAAATTTGGCCGAAAATGACTGCCGAAGAGATCGGCAGTCCGACGTGGGAACAGTGTTTCCCACGTCAAAATCGTGCATCCCACGTTCAGCCAAGATTGGCTGTTTTTGGGGGGGAAAAGTAGCTTTTTTAAAATATTGGGAAGCTGGGGAAATTCCTTAGAACACAGTGGACCTTTTAGAGTTTCAGTTTTCATGAGGGGGTAAATTGAGATTTTTCTTATCTAGGGTTTTTGATTGTGTACCTTTCGAATTTTATATCCGTTTTTTCTGTTTTAGGGTTTTTCAACTTTTAGAATTCGAATTTCAATTCCGTTTTTTCGAATTTCATCGTTTTACGAGATATGGACTCGTATTTTTCAGATTTCCGAAGGATTTTTCGATTGTTCCCATTCTAGGGTTTTTCAACTTTTAGAATTCGAATTTCAATTCCGTTTTTTTTCAGATTTCATCGTTTTACGAGATATGGACTCGTATTTTTTAGATTTCCGAAGGATTTTTTGATTGTTTCCATTCTAGGGTTTTTCAACTTTTAGAATTAGAATTTTAATTCCGTTTTTTCGAATTTTATCGTTTTACGAGATATGGACTCGTATTTTTCAGATTTCTGAAGGATTTTTCGATTGTTCCCATTCTAGGGTTTTTCAACTTTTAGAATTCGAATTTCAATTCCGTTTTTTCGGATTTCATCGTTTTACGAGATATGGACTCTTATCTTTCAGATTTTCGAAGGATTTTTTGATTGTTCCCATTCTAGGGTTTTTCAACTTTTAAAATTTGAATTTCAATTCCGTTTCTTCGGATTTCACCGTTTTACGAGATATGGACTCTTATCTTTCAGATTTCCAAAGGATTTTTCGATTGTTGCCATTCTAAGTTATTTCAAATTTTAAAATTGGAATTTCATTTCTATTTTTTCGAATTTAACCGTTTTACGAGATATGGACTCGTATTTTTCAGATTTCTGAAGAATTTTTCGATTGTTTCCATTCTAGAGTTTTTCAACTTTAAAAATTCGAATTTCAATTTCATTTTTTTGAATTTAACCGTTTTACGAGGTATAGACTCGTATTTTTCAGATTTTCGAAGGATTTTTCGATTGTTTCCATTCTAGGGTTTTTCAACTTTTAAAATTCGAATTTCAATTCCGTTTCTTCGGATTTCACCGTTTTACGAGATATGGACTCTTATCTTTTAGATTTTCAAAGGATTTTTCGATTGTTGCCATTTTAGGTTATTTCAACTTTTAAAATTGAAATTTCAGTTTCATTTTTTTCGAATTTAACCGTTTTACGAGATATGGACTCGTATTTTTCAGATTTCTGAAGGATTTTTCGATTGCTCCCATTCTAGAGTTTTCAACTTTTAGAATTCGAATTTCAATTTCGTTTTTTTGAATTTAACCGTTTTACGAGATATGGGCTCGTATTTTTCAGATTTTCGAAGGATTTTCTGATTGTTTTCGTTCTAGGATTTTCCAACTTTTAGAATTCGAATTTCAATTCTGTTTTTTCAGATTTCATCGTTTTACGAGATATGGACTCGTATTTTTCAGATTTCCAAAGGATTTTTCGATTTTTGTCATTCTAGGGTATTTCAACTTTTAGAATTCGAATTTCATTTCTGTTTTTTCGAATTTCGTCATTTTACGAGATATGGACTCTTATCTTTCAGATTTTCAAAGGATTTTTCGATTGTTGCCATATTTGTTTTTACTCATGTCTAACAAATTTTTTACAGTGTCTCAATATATTTCTCGCAAAAGAAGACGGGGTTGACAGCGAGCTGCGAATCCCTGACGAGACCAGACACTTCCGGGCAAAGGCGATATGTCGTGCACAGCGTGCCGCATTATCTCGGATTACTGCTACATTGACCCCAGATCAGCTACAACTATTTGAGAGGACATGTTTCGGGTATCTCCTTCGTTTACCCGAAACCAAATTCTCCGGGATGTTGGTTCATGCGTTTCTACTCCGACAGTTACATCGACCCTCTGCCAGAGACGAGTTTTGGTTCAGGGTTAGTGGGGTTGATGTCAGATTTAGTCCGTTCGAGTTTGCACTAGTCACAGGTCTATCGTTTAGTCGACGGACTGATGTCTCTTCATATATGCCTCGCTCTTCCGGACATCGGATCAGAGATACTTACTTTCGAGGTTTTTCGACAGTGCAGTATCACGACTTAGAGCGTATTTTCTTGTCGAGGCCATGGGGGGCTGACGATATTGACGCTGTCAAGATGGCCTTGTTGTATATTCTTCACATTGTTTTGTTGGGGAATGATCGACGAAAGAAGGTGTCCACGGATTACTTCCAGTTAGTTGATCATTTGGACGGGTTTAATTCCTACCCGTGGGGCGTTGTTGTGTGGCAGATGACATACGATTCTATGTCACAGGCGAGTGAGAGAGTCTGTTCTGGACGGATGCCGAAAATCCGTAAATACGACCTTTACGGATTTCCGTTCGCATTTCAGGTAAGGGATTTTAATCAATTGTTTGGCTCCTCCAACATATTTCATTGTGTTGTTGCGACCTTGAATCCAATCTCCCTGGTAACGAACCGATGCATAACCCTCCATTTTAAATATCAATCCTACAATGACAAGTTTTTGAAGATAATTATTCAGGTATAAAAAAAAAATCAATAATAACTATGTAAATCAGTCGTACAATTATTAATAATTAAAAAAAACTCCTCATATTTTTCTAATATGTTATTTATCCCCCTATAATTATTTAACAATTTATATAACACTTTCGTATGTTATCTTATATCAAAATGCATTTATCTGTTTGTAACGTTCTATTTAAAACGTTTTTATAATATCTATACTTTGAAATAGATATTCAAATTCTATACTTTGAATTACTTTAAAATGTCAATAATAAATAATTTCTGCAGAAATCTGAAAAATACTAATGGATATATCCTAAAACGATAAATTAAAAAAAAACTGAGCTTAAATTCGAATTCTAAAAATTGAAATACCCTAGAATGGTAATAATCGAACAATTCTAAAAAAATCTGAAAAATATGAGTTGATATATGCTAAAACGGTGAAATTCAAAAAAACAAAACTGAAATTTGAATCCTAAAAGTTGAAATACCATAGAATGACAACAATCGAAAAATTCTTCAGAAATAAGAAAAATGTGCATTGATATATCCTAAAGCGGTGAAACTCGAAAAAACCTATAATTTTAATTATAATGCGCCTACAATGTTTAATATGAAAATACGCCGTAATTTTAATAACATTTCATTTGACACCCTTATATGTCGTCTTGTATCAAAGCAATCCCTATATATTTTTAACATGTTATATAAATCCTGTATATATTGTAAAATATCTAAAACCCCCATAACAATGTAAAATATCTAAAATCCCCCTATATTTATCCTAAATTACATTTAACCCCCCATACTTGTCAAATATTACATTTAACCCCCTAATTACGACATAAAAACTTTACTTAACAAATAAAATGAAGTTTTAGGGTAAGATTGGCATAAATACCTTTTTTTGATGAATAGTATTTTTTGAATCGAATTCAGAAATATGAACTTCCTTCGTCCGAACGAATCCCTACTAATTGATGTTAACAAAAAAAATGAAAGTGAGAGTGAGTGTTTGAGTGATATGAGAAGTGTGTGGAAATAAAATGAGTGAGGAGGGTTTATATAGATGAGGGGAAGGGTAATTTTGACATTTTAGAAAAAGTAATGAAATATATAAATAAATATGAAAATGCCTTTACAATGTAAAATATCCAAAAAAAATCCCCATATTTATCCTAAATTACATTGAACCCCCAATACTTGTCAAATATTGATTTAACCCCCATATTACGACATAAAAACTATACTTAACAAATAAAATGAAGTTTTAGGATAAGATTGACATAAATACCTTTTTTTGATGAATAGTATTTTTTCGAGTCGTATTCAAAAATATGAACTTCCTTCGTCCGAACGAATCCCTACTAATTGATGTTAACAAAAAAAATAAAAGTGAGAGTGAGTGTTTGAGTGATATGAGAAGTGTGTGGAAATAAAATAAGTGAGGAGGGTTTATATAGATGAAGGGAATGGTATTTTTGACATTTTAGAAAAAGTAATGAAATATATAAATAAATATGAAAATGCCTTTACAATGTAAAATATCCAAAAACCTCTCATATTTATCCTAAATTACAATTTAACCCCCAATACTTGTCAAATATTATATTTAACCCCCATATTACGACATAAAAACTATACTTAACAAATAAAATGAAGTTTTAGGATAAGATTGACATAAATACCTTTTTTTGATGAATAGTATTTTTTCGAGTCGAATTCAGAAATACGAACTTCCTTCGTCCGAACGAATCCCTACTAATTGATGTTGAAAAAAAATGAAAATGAGAGTGAATGTTTGAGTGATATGAGAAGTGTGTGGAAATAAAATGAGTGAGGAGGGTTTATATAGATGAGGGGAATGGTATTTTTGACATTTTAGAAAAAGTAATAAAATATATTAATAAATATGAAAATGCCTTTACAATGTAAAATATCCAAAAACCTCTCATATTTATCCTAAATTACATTTAACCCCCAATACTTGTCAAATATTATATTTAACCCCCATATTACGACATAAAAACTATACTTAACAAATAAAATGAAGTTTTAGGATAAGATTGACATAAATACCTTTTTTTGATGAATAGTATTTTTTCGAGTCGAATTCAGAAATACGAACTTCCTTCGTCCGAACGAATCCCTACTAATTGATGTTGAAAAAAAATGAAAATGAGAGTGAATGTTTGAGTGATATGAGAAGTGTGTGGAAATAAAATGAGTGAGGAGGGTTTATATAGATGAGGGGAATGGTATTTTTGACATTTTAGAAAAAGTAATAAAATATATTAATAAATATGAAAATGCCTTTACAATGTAAAATATCCAAAAACCCCCCATATTTATCCTAAATTACATTTAACCTTATAGTGAGTGAGAGGAGTTATATAAATGAAGGGAGGGGTAATTTTGTCATTTTAGAAAAAGTTTTAAATAAATAAATAAATATCAAAATCTTTTATAGTGTAAAATATCTAAAAACCCCCCATATTTATCTAAAATTCTATTAAAACCCCTATAGTGAGTGGGAGAGTTATATAAATATGAGGGAAAGGGTAATTTCGGTATTTAAAAAAAGTCATAGGCATTTTTTTTTTTGGAACAGTAATTTTGGGCATTTTGGCTTGGAAATAATGATTTTGGGCATTTTGGCTTAATGGGAGGGCATTTTGGCGATTTTTTAAAATTTCCCTTATTTTTCTCTTTTCTGTTGAGTGTTTTGGCGCTTACAGTTGTTTGTGAGTTTCTGAAGAGTGAACTCTGGGGTCCATGTTAGCTTCATTTATGTTGTTGTCGCTGACCTGGCAGTGTACAGAACTGCTAGGGCACGGGTCAAGTCAAACTATTATTTTATTGAAGCGGTGCGTTTTAATGAAGGTAGTATTAAGGATGAGACTGAGGTCCAAGTAAAAATTAGTCAAAATTTTACCACTGCTCCACTGCCTCTATGAACATTTTTTTGTATGAGACCTATTGAAGAGATTCTAAGTCACTTTTTCTTTTTAATATCCTTGGTCTTGACATGAGTTTCTAGTATATATATGATGATGAAGAGTTACGTGAGTTATAGTTATCATGCTAAGCTGATAATGCATACTTGATTAATGAGAATTATATTTTCAAGATATTTTACCTGTGATGGTTAGCATGTTATTGGCATAAGATATCACAGGGCATCACAAATTTATGTCTCTCTCGCTTTGTGTGAGTCTTGCCACCTGCTTTATGTGAGTTATCATGCGAGGATTGAAATATTGACATGATTTTTCTCTATCACCGTGATTATGTATTTTCACTTTGTTGTGATTTATCTTTTTTTGTCGATGATGACCTTCTTCCTTTCTATAGTCGATTAAATTATTTTTGTCCTATTTGATATTGCCTTACATAAGGGCTCTCTCTTTGCAATAATGGATGTTGATGATGATTAAGAATATTTTCATAATTTTAATAAAAAATAAATTGGTAATTTCATATTAAATATTTAGAATGCTTTTATAATTTCACTAAAAGTAACAAATTAATAATTTACAATAAATTAAATAGCTTTTATTAAAATAAAAAATAAAAAATTTAAATTTAACAAATGAAAAAAAATCATTTCATCAAAATTCAAGTCGAAAAGCATTCGGCCTCCTTGAACTTTTGATTTTGTAATTTGGGCTTTATGTTTCATGTCACAAATTATTTGAACAAAAAATTAGTATGATAATCACATTAATTTTACAACTTTCCATACGATAAGAAATTACTGATTTATTTTTATATATTTATATATTAATATACTTTTTGAAAAACTTTATCTGTTTGAATATTACATGTCAAATAAGAAATTTAAATTCTTACACGATTATTTCAAATTGTATGTGAATGTTTATTAAAAAGTAATCAATTTTTTCATTAATCCTAAATGAAAAAAGTAATTTCTTTTCAATTCTTATGTGTATTTGGTTGGGCTTTGAAATCTGATTGAGAAGACATGGCCCAACCGCCAACTCGGTGAGGAAGTAAATTGACAGAATAAAATATTTCCAGCATTATGAGAAGAAGAAATCTTGAACAATTGAATGGCATGTCATGATTATCAAATTAAACGGTGAAATGAATCAATACACTTCATACTCTGATTTTATCAAATCACAAACAACTATAACAGAAATGAATATACACATTTGAATATATAAATAGGTACATAAATAATAATATGTTAGTATGTGATTATACATTAATATATTTTCAATCAAATAATAACTCTTGATGCCATTATCATTTACAGGGCGAGGAAGATAATAAATCCATACTTCCACATGGTAGCCTTCCACTCATAGTCTGCACAAAGATATATACTCTTACATTACAAACAAAATAAAATGAAAATGAAAATACTGAATATAAGTAAGATTTAAGGCATTTATTATATAGAATATAAAAGGAGGTAAACATGGCAACATCTATGGGTCACATAAAATGGACACATAATAATGATGCTATCACAATTAATTCGTCAGAGAATAAAGCAAATAACAAGATTTACTTGATATATAAAAAAAAATTAATATATATATATTCACAAATTCTAAAATAGCATAAAAAAAATCATGTTACTATTACATATGGTTAAAAAAATGCTATTCGGAGCAAAGTGAAACAATTGTGATGCTACGAAATGAAGAAACGCCTAGTATATGTTGGTGATTAAAGTAAAATAAAATAAAAAATTTAGTCTATAAGAAATGTTACCTTCCCATCATGATTTGACGCTGGGTCATCCGGAGGAACTTACAGAAGGGTCGTAGGAAAGCTTTTGCATTGGGATCGTCCCACTCCAATGATTCCCACCAGTGTTTCTGTAGCCCGATTTCTTTAATTGCAGGCAAGGGAAGAGGCACAGGGAACCTCTCCAATTTTGGACACCAATATACATGAATTTGTCGGAGAGATTCACAAACCAGTATTCCATTACCACCACAAATCCTTTTCAAATTTCTAAGGGATTTCAGACTCATTACTCTCAATTTAGGAAGAGCGAATATGGTGCTACCACTGCTTCCTTGTTCCTTTTCATCATCATCGTCTGCTATCATCTCCTCCATTTTATGACAGCCCTCAACCTCAATCACTTCCAAGTTTTGTAGAGCCGACAAAAACTTTGGTGAGACCAACTTCTTTAAATCCTGACAATTCTGCAAGAAAAGAAATTTAAGATCGGGATAATTGCCTCTCATTAGATCATCAATATCACTTATTCCGGGACAACATCGTAAATGTAGACGTTGAACGTCTGTTGGGAGCATAACCGAATCTTCTCCTTTACCAACTATAAATAACGCTACAAATTTATTTTCATCTTCTAAGGGTTGCGCAAACGTGGACTTAAAATCATAGTGTGCGCTTGTTAAAGGGAAACCAGATCCCCCCACGAGATGGTAACGTTTTGGTGTCTGACCAACCAAGGATTGGACATACGTGTTGAAGTTATAAACACTAACAAAGGACGCTTCAAAAGAATCCAGTCGATTGAATATAATTGCCTCTTCTGATGTTAACACTGGTTCGGAATTCATTGATCCGTAATATATTGTCAATTTTCGGAGTTGCCTGTGTGTACGATGCATTGCAGTTGGCAACACAACTGGTGCAAATAGAAAAAGATTAAGACTTCTAAGGTTTGTCAATCTTGCAATACCTTCCGGCAAACCAGGTATGCTTGTAAACCCAAGGTCCAAATTTTCCAGTGCCGAAAGCTTCTTTAAGGAAGGAACCTCACTTAATTGTTCGCAATGATTAAGCAACAACGCTGTGAGATTCTTCAAGTTGGAGATGGATTTTGGTAACTTCTTAATCTGTGTGTAAGAAAGATCAAGAATCTTCAAACTAGGCATGTTTACAAAGAACACTTCAGGAATATCTTTTAAGGGGTTTCCTTGTAGCAACAAAGTGGAAAGAGCTTGACAATTTGGGGACAAATTTGAAGGAATTTTTGATATGTAATTCCTCATTAAAGAAACCCTCTCAAGATTCTCTTCCCATTCTTGTTCCCTTGGTAATTTTCTCAATCTCTTTCTGGGTTTTATCATGAACAGAGGATTTTTGCTTGTAATCTGCAATGCCATGTCTCTTACAAGATCATGCATTTTTACGCACTTTCCATCATTTGCAATCTCCAACAAACAATTGTTTACAAGTCTATTCAATATAGAATAACCCTCATCATTTGTTGCTTGTATACTACCCCTTTTATCTACTAGTCCTTCCGCAATCCAATAAACTATCAACTCCTCTTTTGGGATTTTGAAGTCTTCTGGATAGAGTGCACAATATAAGAAACAATGTTGCAGTTTTTTACTCTTTAGACGATCATAACTGAATTGTAATTGCCTCGGCACATTTGTTTCCATGCCTTTGACACACTGTATGCTTTTAGATAATTCTTCCAATGCATTCCTCCATTCACAAACGTCATATTGTCCCCTCATACAACTAGCTACTGTGACGATTGCTAGAGGTAAACCAGCACAATGTTCTACCATAGGTTTCACATAGTCTTTTAAAGTTGGAATTTCCAAAATATTAGATCCCACCGTATCAACAAATAACTTCAATGCCTCGTCCTTTAAGAGAGGTATCACCTGGACTATTTTGCAACCCATGGAACAACATACATCTTGTGAACGAGTTGTTATCACCAATTTGCATCCATTTTCTTTTGTAGGTTCAGGAATTCCCACTTTCTCAAGCTGTAATGTCTCCCACATATCATCTAATATCAACACAATCTTTTTTCCTTCCAACATTTTAAACAAGTTTCCAGCTCGTTTCCCTATCTCTTCATTTTTAGGAAGATCTTCTCCCAATGCAGTAGCAATTTCATCCTGCAATTTCATAAGATCAAGTGGCTGAGATACAGTGACCCAAATCACATTTTCAAACTTGTCCGTCTCCTTGAGGAGTTTGTTGTTGACATGAGTTATGATAGTTGTTTTACCAACTCCTCCCATCCCGCAAACGCCTATCTTTGTCACCTCATGACCCATCAGAAATTCCCAAACCTCATTCGTGGCTTTCTTTGCAGTTATCTCACCTACTAATGGTGTTGTTGGTAGTATCACTCCAGGAGCTGGAGGTGAATCAATTACATAGCTCTCAAATGCACCATTCTGGTAATGTTCTTTCACTTCTTCAATCTTTTCGACAACAACCTTCCCCAAACGTATATGTGACAAGCATTTCCCCTTTTTAACTTGTCTCTCAAAATCTTCTACTTCATTATTTATCCTTTGTGTATTTTTCAACCAATTATTGACTTCAGCTTTAGGTAATTTCCTCGTACGACACTCTGTTTTCAACCTTAGTTCAATATCTTCTTTTCGACTATTTAAATCCGTCAATCTTCTTTTGAGAATTTCCATATTCTTATTAAGCTTCCTATAATACTGAACATATCCGCATAACTGAGGCCCTGCAAGCTGTAGAATTTGAGTGATTGTCCCTATAATAGCAGCCATGATCTTGGTCCTTGTAGAAAATAGGTATGTTTGTCTCATTATTTTTGTTTTAATTGTAATATCAAAACATGCAATAATTCTAACTATTGCTAATTTTTAGGGCCAAACAAAAGAAATAGGAAGAATGATTAGATGGTTCGATCTAAATTCTTTCAGTTTCACCTCTTTCAAAAATAAAATTGACCCGATAATTAAGTTTAAAATCGTATTAAGGATACTCGACCATGTACCTGACCGGGTACCATTTTATTTTTTTTAATAAACTTATATAACAATACTAGGTTGTTTTATTATAATATAAAAAACAATACTCGAAGACAAAAAATCTAATTTCACAAGTTCACCCTTACACTTTGCAATTGCACATGATTTCCTCTTATCACGAGTAATTTCAAATCCTAAACTTGATTACTTGACCTTCCATAAACCTATAACTCTTATTTCTGTTTACAACCACAACTATCAACAACCAATTTAACCATCAATAGAAGGACACTAACAAGCCAACACCAAACATCAAGCCTGCTTATGTTCAAAAAAGTTGTCGCAACCTTAAAGGAGACATTAACATGATTTTCGATAGTTTTTTCCATCATTTTGCTCCAATTATAGTGATGAAAGTTATTTTGATGAGAGATGAGGTGAGTGGATTTAAAGTTTGGAGGAAGAAAGGGTTACATTAAGGATGTTTGGTTTAGAGAATATTTTATTACCAAATTAGAAGATTGCCTTAAAGATAAACTACCTTAAGAATTGTTAGGTATAAATTATTAATATGCTTGATAAAATTTGATAAAAATAGATATGTATAAATAATTATTGTATTTGGTTAGAGGTAATAAAAAAATATTAATATATTATATTACTTAAATACCCTCGGATATAATTATTTTAAAATATTTTTTATGTTATTTGTTATATTAATTAAAAATGAGATTATTTTTGCCCAAAAAAATTAATAAATAATGATATAGTTATAATAAAATCAAAATTATTTTGATAATCTTTTAATACTTGAGGTGGAGGTGGTAATTAAATTATCTCATTAACTACCTGCCACGTCACCATTAGAATAGAAGATTACCGAAATTTTTTATTATTTATAAACAAAACAAAGTAATATAAGTAATAAAGAATAGATTATTAGAGTAATATTTTTACCTTGGGAACCAAACGCTCCCTAAGAGTTTTGACAGATGAAAAATGAGGCTCTAATAAAGGAGAATTTGAAGGGTGTAATGGTGGTTGTTCTTATGGAAATGGTAGAGATGGGCTTACAAAATGGTGGATGGGTGATTGAGAGAGAGGGTTGGTGACGTGTAATACTCCCATGTGATATCAAGGTCAATTTAGTAATTTTCATGTCAATGATGAATACATTAATTACTATATAAATGTGGGTTATGAGAAAATATGCTTTAAGTTAAAAGTGTACAAGTAAAAATAGGTTGAATGGTCATTTTAGAAAGTGAAATGTTTATTTAGCATTTGACAGGTGGGCGATTTAGATAACACCACGTCAATATACAATTAAAATGATGAATAATTATTTCCAATAAGGTAAACACTTATTTCGATTGATTCTCTAGTTGAAAATTTATAAAAAGGAATCACAATTTGCATGATCAAATTAACTCTTACGCAAAAAACAAAACCTTAACTATTTATACCATATTTTAGCCTTTAGAAGCACAACAAGGTAGGGAGATTCAAGTTTGCATCGCTAAAATCCAAGTAGAGAATTATTTTCATTCTCATATTGATATATGTTTCTAGGATTGATAAAGGAAGTTGTGGTAGATGAAATTCCAATTTTCTATTATAAGAGTATGCCTTGATCAATGTTTATTTGACAATTGAATTGCTTAGAAGTTATGTAATTTGAGATGACATATGTATGCCCACAATTGTTGATAAATGGTTGGATTATGGACATGAGTTATGTATGAGATGAGATAGGGTAGGTTTGATTTAGATGTTTATCTTTTGTATTCATTGAAAATATACTATTAGATTGTAGATATTGATTTGGTGAAAAGAAGTCCAAACAAAAATAGTAAATTCCTTCAATACATACTCGATGGAACGGTTGTCTCATACAAGGATAGGATTTACAAAATCACGATGGAATGTCTGCATAAAAGACAGGGGTGACAGTTCTTGACACGTAAACTAGATTGCAATGAACATTTGTTCTAAAGTTGAGAACATTTGTTTAATATTAGAAATTTCAAAATATCCTTAGATATATGAATAGTCGTTTAGAAAACAGTGATAATTATTCAATAAAAAAGAGAGAAAACACTCTTCCCATAGTTTTAAATACCGGTTCTATAACATAGTAAAGGAATGGTTATCCCATAATAGAGAACACCTATTCCAAGAAACTATTCCACAAGTTTAAGGGACGATATGAATACGTACAAGTTTGAAATATGCCTAAGTTTTTTAATAAAGTAGTGCATGAGTCATAAGGAAGTTATATAAGAGGTGAAAACTTTAGCAAACCAAATGATAAGTTTAATAAGAGCTTAAGTATAAGTTCATGTTTTATAAAATTATATCGAGTATTCCTCCGTGAGATAAGCCAACATATTTTTATATGTTTTCTTAGTTCTTAGTTTATTGGTGTACTGATTTCTAAAATGTTTTATAAAATGTTCATATGTGTACATTAGATTATGAGTTTATAAGATAGAGAATAGAAGATGAAAAGTGATGAAAGAAAAGAAAAGAAAAGGAATGTAAGGTGTCAGGTCTTTTACTTATTGAGTAATTATCACCCACTCATTTCTATTATGTTTTACATGTAACACGTGATTGACATAGAAGAATTATTGAGATTATGAGATTTACTTTATATTATGTTTAGTAATTTAGTAATCATGTGTTGTACACACACACACACACTAATGATTGTTTTAATATTTGGGACATTTTTTGAACTCTTTCATTTAAATGGAAATTGATTGTTATTAATGATATTAATTTATTTAAAGTTATTTTATTATCGCAAATATAAGTTTACTCATGTTAAAGTATATAAGAGTATTAAAAAGTAACATAACTCTTTCAGAACAGTCTTTTTGAGAAGAGTTATTATATGACATCCTAAGACTTAATTTGCTCTTAATTTATATAAAATGATATTGTTTGATATGTTAAATGAAAGGAATATGATAGTTACGAGGAATAAGATTTAAAAAAAAGCAAACAAAAAAAAAAAAATAGAAGAAGATCTTAAAACAGGGTCAAGTACTTGAAACTAAAATTGAAATTGATCAGATATATTTATTTTTATACAAGTTTTGACTTTGGTTTCAATTCTTTTTTTTTTTTTTCAATAGAATAAAATATTGGAACCTACTCACCTCTACTAAATTTGTCTAAATTATTTTATTATAGATTTTGTATATATTAATTACAATTGCAGAGAAATTTTCATCAAGAGTCAATGATAAAGTGAAAAAAAAAAAAGTTATGTATGATGTTAATCACACTGTCATTCATAACTAATTAACCTTAGTTCCAACAGAATATAATGAATTCTTTTACAAAAATAAAAATATGGCGTACCTCAAGTTTTGATTTGATCTTCAAATAATATGAAAGATAGCCGCAACAAACTTCAAAGCAGAAAGAAATATAAATAAGAATAATGCTTGTTGAAATCCAGCAGAAACCTTTTTTTTTTTTTTTTTTTCTAATTTATGTATTTTGCTTTCGGTTATTAAGATTGGGTAAATATTATTGGCATTTTCAGATAAGCTGGTGGGGCTCGTAATATGTTTTTGTTGTAAATTAAAAAATTTATTAAAACAAGAGAGCACATATTTAATCTATCACATAAATAAATATACGTACGTAGAAACATTTCTAACTTTCTGATTCATGTATAAAATTTAGAAAGAAAAACAAAAATAAAAAAAATTGCACCTCAGGCAGTCGAATATGCAGCTTCAATCTTCAAATATTTGTACGAATGAAATTATAGAGATTATTGGCAGGAAAGCTGATTGTTGGGAGGAAGCGAAAGACAAGTTATTGCAAAATGAAATCTGTGTTTGTAAACAGAAATAAGAATATACAATAAAGAATTAATAGAAATTGAAGAAAAGTACCAAAGGGAGCATGCTGCGCAGTCAAGAAAAGAAAGGAATGCTTACTAAAATTCTAAACTTCTTTGATTTTGAAAGGAATCTAATCTTTAGCTCAATTTCTCAATTTTCAATTGTCTGTTAAGAATACATGTACCACTTCATATAAATGAAAGCTCAACTCGCTTAGCACAAACCAGAATAATCTTGAGGTACAAGCAAAAGGAAGAAACGAACCAGTACTTTTAATTTGAACTTGAACTTCTTTATCAAAATTTCAAGCAAATTGTGCCCAACAGCTCAGAGAGAAAACACAATTCAGATTTAAAATTGGAACAGTTAAGGCAAGAGTTAGTTAATATGCCATGGTCGTCGGTAAATGAGAAGGCATAAGTTCACATAGCATATTGGCTTCACAACAAATTATATAGATATAAGATAAGAAACTTACAGACTGCTTTCAGTTTCAGCACATCACATAAATAAACTGGAACAAATATTACCTGCCACGGCCTCTCCCAATCAAGCGGCATTGGCCAAGCACCAAACCAAGCTCCGATAACAGTTCCATGGGCTGGTAAACAAATTATATAGTCTACAAATCCATTTGGCCTAAAGAGTAAATTGATTCAAATTTCACATCAGAATGTTAAAATTGTAGCACAATTTCAGTTAACTGATTTCACCAGTAAAATCTTTATTTGAGCTTCCTTGAGTTTAAGAAAGCAAACTATATAGTTCCTCCTTTAATAAGTCATGAAGAGGAAAAACAGATAAAATGCTAAAACGAAAAAAACCCTGTCTCTGTCAATGTCTACTTCTTATCTGTCAACATGCAGACTCCATGAACAAAGTTGAGGAAGCTCAATTATAAACCCAAGATTTGGTACCAAAACATCATGACCTACTATACTAAAACTAATTATTATGTGCAGTTATATATGTTGTCAATAACAGAAACAAAAACCACCAAAAAAGTGAGAAGGCTTACTTTGTATGTGCAAATATACGTCACCAATCTTCCCAAGACGTGCCATATACTGAAGCAGCAGGCACAAACTGCCAGTACACCAGATGAAAATTCAGTGATATGGTAACAATAATACAAATAATAATAACAAACGAAAACTTCTTTCACATGACATAACATTGTGACATTTTATAACTGCAATGTGGGTGTAAAATTATATACAAGAATGAGGTTTAATTCAACTACAATTTCTTAGTTAGAGTACAGCAGGAAAAGCTGAAAGAAGTTCTATACTTACAGTGAAAAGTGACATTATTAGAGACCAATGAATGGTATTTGACAAATACCTGTATCCAATAAGAAAGACGCATGACCAATGCAAATTTTGTAAAATGACTTAATTTGATTTGAACCAATATATTGCATCTACAAATTATTTGCAGTTAAATAAATTTAAGTCCATATTTATCTTGAAACATTTTGTCTCCACGATTTTGAAAACTAAGTCACAGTTGGGATTTGGACAATCAGAACTTTTTTTGCATAAATTCCCCACCCAACTTTATCCATTACATTAAATTTTCACTTTCCTTTTGGGAAGAAAATACAAAAGCCAGAAAGTTTAAAAGGAAACAAGAAAAACACTTGAAGAAAATGTAGGGGATTTGTATACCCGACAAGGAATAAAGATTTTGTTTATGGAACTATGAGTGAACCCATTTTTTCAGACCTCAACTGTGACTTCTGTTTCCACAATAATAGTAAAAGGCATAAATATTTATCTACCATTATTTCACATATTGAATGCCCACAGGTGCACCCAAAGCAATAGCTCCTAAAGCATTTACAAGAGCCCCTACAAAGTAGAAGATGTAACAGTTATTTTATGTTATGCATAAAAAAAAGGGAGCAGAAACCCTTGAATAAAAATAAAATGGGCTGAAAAATAAAGACATACATGAGATGTTAAACAAAACATATATGATCCTTCTCTTTTAACAACCGTCTTTACAAGGTAATGCTAGCCTAAACCAAGCTATATTTCTCTAAAGGCTGACACAAGACTGTTACAGTAAAAACTAAAGTTAAACACATGACAAGTAGTGATCATTCAATGTAACAGGAAAACTTCTATTTTAGAACCCATTTGTACTCATAGCCTTCCGTCTTCAAATTGACTGAAAAAGATGACACACACAACAAAAATTTGCTTATAAGCAGGAAATACTTCATTTATTAACTACAAGAGCAAAATTATTGAAACTAACAAAGCAAAGCACATAACAAAAACCTTTCCAATAGAAGTGTATCGAACCTACAATGACTATGAATATTTGTCAAACCACAGTTAAATGCAACAGAAATTTTTCTTATTTAGCCTGTATAACAAACTAATCCAACATTATTTAGAATCATATACACATCAATAAAAACCAATAAAATAAAATTTAATTTTGGGATTGAAAAAAATATATATTGTTTCATTCAAATATAAAGCAGAATATGTTCTGCTTTATCTTCAAACTAAATGGAAGAAAACATAAAACTATATGTACAGACACAAAATTCTAAAATAGAAACCATGCTAAATAAACTAGAGAAGAAGTATTTTGAAAAGTAAGACAAATGAAAAAGACAATATAAACAGGAGATACAGGAATATCAGACTAACCGACAGGGAGTCCCAGTAGGCCTTGCACCACAGCTTTGAAATACTGTCACAAACATCAAGTGAAAAAGAATAAGAATCACATGAAAAACCGATATCAAATAAACATAGGACTTCGTACAATAACAGCGAACCGGTACCCTTCCATGAAACAGTTTAATAGTAGCATTATTTCCAGATTTCTAGAGAAAAACGACTTGTCATATTTTACAAGTACAAAATGTTTTGTAAACAGTTTTAATGCTAGAAAGGAAACATGTGTGTGTATAAGCATAGACAATATTGCTCTTTTATTGCCACATCATTTGCACCCATAAAATAAATTTAATTTTCATTCTGTTGTACTCACACCTAGGGCTGGACTCGAGCCGAGCCAGCTCGAGCCCGAAACGAGCCGGACTCGATCCAACTCGAGCTCGAGTTGGCTCAGGAGATTTTTTTTAAAAATTTTTTAAACAAAACGACGTCGTTTTAACTAATATATATTAAAAACGATGTCGTTTTGATAACGAAAAACGAGCCGAGCCGAACTCGAGCCCGAAACTAGCCGGCCTTAGCTGAGCTCGAGCTGGCTGCGAGCCGAGCTCGGCTCAACTCGAATCCAGCCCTACTCACCCCTGCACATTAGCTAGTGCACAAAGACAAAATTTGAACAGCAGCATTTCACACATAAAAAAAAAAAATCCCAAAAACAAGCAAATAAAAGAATTAACAAAAATAATGTGCATTACCGAGGATTTCACAATGTACATATGTTTTATCTGAACAAAGTCATGAGAAGTTAATTACTAACGATTCATTACATATGTTTCAGTATGATTATTTAAAATGATTTTCTAGAATATGTGCTATGAATAGTATTGTACTTGATGTAAGGCAATATTTCACGATGTTATTGCTAGCTAGCCCATTGTTTTGACTGTACATTTTGCATAAAATTTTCCTCTACTATGGATACAAACTGGAGAATATAATACCATTCAATATATGTGTAAGTGTAAAAAATAGGAATCTTTTTGGCTAGTTTCCAATTGCAAAATAAGACTTTAAAGCCTCATGAATGTTTCTATCCATTTATTCTTAAGTGTGTAAGACTTTGTTCCACAAAAACAGTAACTCATGTAGAGATTTGTCAACCAACACTTGAAAGTACCAAACCAATCACAATTACAATAGGGAACAAAGGAACAATATTTGAAAGAACTATTTAAAAACTAAAATTTTGGCAGAATGCAAAGTTTTCTAGCCTTTACTTATTCTTGTAGATTGAGAGCAAAGGATCCTATAATGACAGTTTTGTCTAGCCATGTATAACTAAGAGCATTAACAAGTTAGACTTCATTTTATTTCACTTTTTGGGTAATATGTAAGTGACAAATGAATTGATATAGTTCTTTTTGGTAATTATATGTAATAGATGAGTATACACAGTAGTATAATATTAGTCATAAAGAAAAGAAAAGGCAACAAAATAAGCGAGATATACCTAAAGAAATTGATTTGTGGCGACAAACGTAATTGACCTTCATCAATACTGACTGGAAAAATTAGGACACTGACGCATTTATGACACGAAAAGCATTTCTACAACATTGTTGCTTGAACCTAGTTAATTTCTCATGGTGTACCTTGTATTTCTAATTCTCCAACTTTGACAAATTATCAGCTAAATTTCAAAATTTTGTATAAAAAAAAGTTTAATATTACTTAGTAGGGATTTTGTCAATCACGTTGTGAGCATTACAATGCACCAAAACTTCAATATTAAAAGCTCCTGCACTTCTTCTAATAAAATAGAAAGACAAATGAATGATAAAAAAATGAAGACACTCATCCAATTTCTCATCAATCAAATGAATGGTAAAAAAACTTAAACTAAAGTTGTAATTAAAAAGAAAAATAAAGAGAGCGATTTGTTACCTCTGTGATCTAGTAAAGTAAACAACAAAGAATTGCTAATAAAAAACCAACTGGGAAGAAGGACTTACCGATGAGTTGAGCGATGATTGGGACGGATGACAATACCGCTACGAAACTACTGGATGACAAGTTGGTTGAAGCCTAAGATGATGACTGAAACTAGAACGATGGTGGCGAAGCTGTGATACAAGAAACAACGCCAATGGCGCCGGAGAATTCAAGATGATAAGATCAGGTGTGGGCTGTGGCTGCGCTGTGATGCAAAGAGGGAGAGATAGAGATGTTTGCTTTTAGACTTACGACTGTGGATGTACTGTATGTTTCATATGCAATAAATCAAAAATGAATATTTTAATATACTTTTTAAAACATATTTATTTACAGTTTAATTAGCTTTAAAAAATCACTTAAGGCGCAATCTAAATCATAAAACACTTTTTCAAAATTTCTTAACTTAAATTAATCTATTTTATAATTCAAATTAAATTAACTAATTTTATAATCAAAATCAAACAAAATAATAATTTTTAAATTATTTTATTTTATTTTTTGAATTAAACCAAATTATATGCGCTCTTGATTACTTTCCATAAGAAAAGCAAGGAATTTTCTTTCAACCCTGAGGATTCTGTTTTAAGAAAAATTACTAAGAGCAGTGATTCACAGTTAAAAAAAAAAAAAAGTGTAAACAAATACACAAATTAAATTTAAAAAGGGGAAGTCGACAAAAATCCTAATAAACTTTAAAGTTGGGGAAGATTGGTACAAACAAAAAAAAAAAAACACAAATAAAAACTAACCCTAACTTAAAAGCATTTATGTTTTTCAATGGTTATAGTGTCAAACTCTAATTGTCATAATACACTTTCTTTAAATGTGGTCTTATCAAACCTAACCAAATTTCATTTTATGTGGTTCAATTCGGTCAAATTTTTTTTTTTTGTTGTAATTTTAATTAATAAATCTAATTAAATTACCGATAACCATAATTAAAGATGAGACTATAATTTTATAAAAGTTAAATAGTTAAAAATAATATAATCATTTTCTTTTGTGGTAACAAGAGTTAGGCTTTAGGTTAAAATTTATGGGATTAGAAGCTGTGATGTTAAGTGGGAAATAGTAATTGACTCAACAAATAATCGAAAATATAAAAGCTAACCTCTAGAAGTTGAGTGTTGATTTTGGTGAAGAGTGGTGCTGGGTTGGGGTTGACTTGTTAATATTGGGTGTGGTGGGCTTACTGGTTTTCCCTTTTTAAAAGATAATATATGAAAAATATTAACATCTTATGAAAAGGGAAAGCAAATCTATGTCCAACGGTCCAAGTTCTAACGTATGACCGATTACGTCATATTTCAATAACAAATTCCTTATTGTGTCAAAAAATTTAATAAGAAACAAAAGAATAATGCTACAAAATAATATTACAGAAATATAACCAGGTCATGATAAATATACAGATTATGCATTTTAATTCACGGAAATTATTATTAATTAAATATTATCAAAGCCAATAGGTTCTTGAACTTCATCAATTGGAGTTGGAACTGCATTTAGATTGGCAGGAGCATTTTTTGATGATAGAGTGAATGGAGGTGATGTACTTGGCGGCGAAGGCGGTGATTTAGCAGGCTTCGCATTACAATCCTCCTTCACAAACTTATTGTTTAATCTCTCAACTGCAACAATAAAAAAGGCAGGTGATAGATCGATGTCCATCATTTTACTCTCACTATCAGCTTCGTTAAATCCTCCTAGAAAATCTCTACGAATTAGAAATGAAAAAATATAACAATTTGTTCCACTTGTCGTTAAAACCCTTCCACTATATATATGTACACACACACACACACACACACACACACTTGAAAAGTTGTTATTTCATTAATAGAAGAAGTGGGGATCATTCCAAGTAAAACGATGAAAAAAACAAGAAATATGAGGATTAACAGTGGTATCTTCATCTTTGACTTTTTACATTCAAAAAATTGAAATACAGACTATAATTTTGCTAGTTGCAAGAAGCTACGTAAACAATGAGTTAGAGTTACCTTTGACATTTTTCAATTATATTTGGTAAAAATTATCGGCCGGTTAAGCACGTAGGCAAATTAAATGGGCATTATTCAGTTAATTGATTTCATCAGTAGAATCTTCATTGAGCTTCCTTAAAATTATGAAAAAATACTATAAAGTTCCTCCTTTAATAAAGCATGAGGAAAAAAAACAGATATGAAGCTAAAACCGAAAAAAACCTTGTTTCTGTCAATGTGTACTTCTTATCTTTTATGGGCATATATGGAAACAAACCGCAATTACGGGCAGAGGGCAACATGCACACTCAATGAAGTCATGAACAAAGTTGAGGAAGCTCAATTATGAACCCAAGATTTACTACAAACACATCATGACCTCCGATACTAGAACTATTAATGATGTGCATTTATATACGTTGTCAATAACATAACCACCGAAAATGTAAGAAGGCTTAGTTTGTATGTGCAAATATGTGTCGCCAATCTTCCCTAGATGAGCCGTATACTGAAGCAGCAGGCATAAACTGCCAGTACACCAGACGAAAATTCGGTGATATGGTAACAATAATACAAATAATAATAATAAACGAAAACTTCTTTCGCATAACATGGTGACATTTTATATACAAGACATGAGGTTTAATTCAACGGACTTTCAACTACAATTTCTTAGTTATGAGCACAGCAGGAAAAGCTGAAAGAAGTCATGTAGTTACAGTGAAAAGTGACATTAGCAGAGACCAATGAATGGTGTTTGACATATAACTGTAGTTAATAAGAAAGAGGCATGATCAATGCAAATTTTGTAAAAAGACAATTTGATTTGAACCAATATAAAATTGCATCTACAAATTATTTAAATTTAAACAAATTAAAGTCCATAGTTATCTTGAAACATTTTGTTTCCACGATTTTGAAAACAAAGTCACAGTTGAGATTTAGACAATCAGAACAATTTTATTACATAAATTCCCCCACCCAACTTTATCCATTATATTAAATTGTGATTTCTGTTTTCATAATAATAGTAAAAGGCACAAATTTTTATGTACCATTATTTCACATACTGAAATGCTCGCAGGTGCACCCAAAGCAACAGCTCCTAAGGCATTTTTTCAAGAGCCCCTGCAAAGTAGAAGATGTATCAGTTATTTTATGTTATGCACAAAAAACAAAGGGAACAGAATCCCCTGCCTAAAAATAAAATGGGCTGAAAAAATAAAGACATACATGAGATGTTAAACAAAACATAGATGATCCTTCTGTTTTAACAACTGTTGTTACAAGCATTAAATTATAAAATGAAACTTCTTTCAAATTTTATTTTCAAATATCCACTTCCTGTAACTAAAATGTCTTCTAATCTCTAGTCAGCACCTAACCAGCCTCAAAACACCTGTTTTTGCAACTGCACACAAACTTGACATCTATATAAACATTTACAACTTGCATCAATCTGACAGGACACCCCTCCCTCCCCCTCCCGTAAAGAATGTATGATGTCACTATGCTCGCCATAAAAACTTTAACTAGCTCGCCTAATCTGATAACTGATACTGCTTATATTGTCAAACTTCACTGGTCATGTTGCTTCTTCTTGGATAACAAGAGCGATCTTATACACCGGATGACATACCTTATAATTATAGCAAACTTGTGTATCACCATTGGTTCACCAAGTATTGCAAAGCAACAATTGGCTTGGACCAAGCGGAATCACCTGTTGTATAGAGGTGATAATCCTGATGACCCCTCGAAAGCGCCTGCTGCAAATCATTGTTTACATTGACTACTCCTTCACCAGTAACTTCATCACTGTCAGAGTCACCCTGTTCACTATGGGAACTATCAGACTCAGCATCTTCATTCATTGGAGGCGGCACAATAGAAGTCGAACTATCATCACCATCGCTTGCCTCGCTATTTTCCATTTTGTATAACCTTAAAGGACGAAAAAGTTTACTCAAAATCATTATTTCTACCGCAAAAAGAATGAATTGATAAGGTCAATGCGTCAGTCTTGAAGACTGGTAAAACTGCACAAACTAACAACAATGGTGATCAAATAAATTCTAAACTAGACAACAGTCAAACAAGAAATTCAGCTATCCAAATTATTTCACAGAACCCATTTCATCATCGAAGGGAGAACCCCATTCTTCCAAAAACATTTACATAATGCACAATACTAATTCATTTCATCATTTTCTCCCTAATTGTCTCAGAAGGTGGCAACCAAACAAGAAAACAATATAAAGAGTAATAATTAAAGTAAAAAAGATTCAAAGGTTTCAGAATCTTGGCACTTACAAGGAAGTGAGTAAAACAAGTCAATGTTGAAAGATTTAAAGATGAATAAATATAATGAGTGATAAATGATAATTAAGTTTTTAAAAAAATACAAAACAATGAATTGAAAAAGAAGACCGTTACTACAAACAAAGAATACAAAACAATGAAGAAACAAACGAATGAAATTGAAGGGCAAAGGTCTTTAATCTCTCTGCCACTAGCTCAGGAGAAGGCCAATTTTTTATTTTTCTTTTTTCTGTTGAGTGTTTTGGCGCTTACAGTTATTGAGTTTCTGGAGAGTGCACTCAGGGTCCATGTAAACTTCATTTATGTTGTTGTCGCTGTCCTGGCATGTACAGCACTGCAAGGGCACGGGTCAAGTCAAACTTCTATTTTATTGAAGCGA
This sequence comes from Mangifera indica, assembly GCF_011075055.1. Classification (NCBI taxonomy): domain Eukaryota; kingdom Viridiplantae; phylum Streptophyta; class Magnoliopsida; order Sapindales; family Anacardiaceae; genus Mangifera; species Mangifera indica. The sequence continues at coordinate 6,086,393 of NC_058139.1, forward strand.
TGCGTTTTAACGAAAGTAATAGTAAGGATGAGACTGAGGTCCAAGTAAAAATTAGTCAAAATTTTACCATTGTTGCACTGCCTCTATGAACCTTTTTTTTGTAAGAAAACTATTGAAGAGATTTTAAGCCACTTTTTCCTTTTAATATTCTTGGTCTTGACATGAGTTTCTAGTATACATATATGATGATGATGAGTTATGTGAGTTATAGTTATCACAGTGAGTTGATAGTGCAAGTCAATGCATACTTGGTTAATGCCAATTATATTTACAGAGTATTTTGCCATGAGTTATCACAAGGCATCACAAATTGACATCTCCGCCGTTTTGTATGAGTCTTGCCCACATGCTTTGTGTGAGTTATCATGCAACCATTGAAATGTTAACATGATTTTTCTTTGTTAATGTGATTGTGCATTCTCACTTCATTGTAACTTTTCATTCTTTGTTGATGATGACTTTTTTTTTTATAACTAATTTGATTACTTTTATCTTATTTGGTGTTATCTCTTTTTTATTGTAGTTGTTGACGAAGATTAAAGATATTTTCATAATTTTAATAAAAAAATAAATTGGTAATTGACATTCATATTAAGTATTCAAAGTAATTTTATTATTTTACTAAAAATGACAGACCAGTGATTTATAGTAAAGCTAAACATTTAAAAAGTTAATCTTATAAGCTTAAAGTGTGAAAAAAATCATTTCATCAAAATTCAAGTTGAACTTTTGATTTTATAATTTGAGCTTTATAATTCATTTCACAAATTATTTGAACAAAAATTAGTATGATAATCACATTAATTTTACAACTTTCCATATGATAAGAAATTATTAATTTATTTTTATATATTTATATATTAATTTGCTTTTTGAAAAACTTTATTTGTTTGAATATTACATGTCAAATAAAAAATTTAAATTCTGACACGATTATTTCAAATTGTATGTGGGTGTTTATTAAAAAAGGAATTAATTTTTTCATTAATCCTAAATGAAAAATGTAATTCCCTTTCAATTCTTATGTGTATTTGGTTTAGCTTTGAAACCTGATTGAGAAGACATAGCCCAACCGCCAGCCCAGTGAGGAAGTAAATTGACAGAATAAAATATTTCAACATTAATAGAAGATGAAATTAGATATGACAATTTAAGCACGATTTTATAAACCTTGGCTTTCTCTAACCGTAATAGAAAGAAAATTCTTAAATTAATTTTTATTATATATATTAAAATAATTAATATATTATATTTACATCATTTAAAATATTAAATTAATTTTAATTTTATTATTTAATATATTTATATTATATTTAAAAAATATAAAAAAAATTGATTCTTATAAATACAAAAGATAATTTTCCTCCACCAAAACAAAAGAATGGAAAGAAAATCTTTCTCTACCAAAAGACAACAGAGAATCAATTTTTTTCTCATAATAGGAACGTACCAAAAATGAAAATTAATATTCTCTACAAAAATATGGATCCCCTCTTCGTTACGATCCTTAAATGAAATCTTAGAACAATTAAATTGCACGTAATGATTATCCAATGAAACAGTGAAATGAATCAATACACTTAATGGCCCCATTTGATCAAATCACAAACAATATACAAATAAATAAATCACAAACAATATAGCTTTGATTTAAAATTATTTAATTAAATAATATCACATCATTAATATTCAAATTTATATTTTAAAAGATGGTTACATACAGTTTCAGTGTTTATCAAACCACAAACAAAAATTACAGAAAGATTCAAATATTTACATGATTAATTGAACGCACGCCAAATTCTTCTGTGGGATGATGCCATTATTATTTCCAGGACAAGGAAAAGTAGTCTCCGAAATTTTTCTGCACAAGGATGAATACTGTCACGTTACAAACAAAATAAAATGAAAATACTAAATATAAGTAAGATTTAAAGCATTTATTGTATAGAATATAAAAGAAGCTAAACATGGCTACATAAATGGGTCTCATAAAATGGACATAATAACGATGCTATCACAATTAATTCATCAGAGAATAAAGCAAATAACAAGATTTATCCGATATATAAAAAATTTAATATATATTCACAAATTCTAAAATAGCATAAAAAGAATCATGTTACTATTGCATATGGTAAAAGCTATTTGAAGCAAAGTGAATCAATTATATTATGAGGCTACGAAATGAAGAAACACTTGGTATATGTTGGTGATTAAAGTAAAACAAAATGAAAATTTTATTCTATAAGAAATATTACCTTTGCATCAAGTAACTCTACCAGGGGGGGATTAAGTCACAGAAGGGTTGTAAGGAAGCTTTTGCATTGGGATTGTCCCACTCCAATGATTCCCACCACTTTTCCTCTACCGTGATATCTTTAATTGCAGGCAAGGGAAGAGACACAGGGAACCTATTCAATTGACCACACCCTCCTATGACAATTTTTTGGAGAGATTCACACACAAGTACTCCATTACCACCACAAATCCTCTTCAATTTTCCAAGGCATACCAGATGCATTTCTCTCAATTTAGGGAGAGCGAATTTGGTGCTACCACTGCGTCCTTGTTCCTTTTCATCATCATCTGCTATTATCTCCTCCATTTCATCACACATCACAACATGAATCACTTCCAGGCTTTGTAGAGCCGAGAACACCTTTGGTGAGACCAACTTCTTTAAATTTGGACAAAACCACACAAATAGATATTTAAGATCGGGATAATTGCCTTGCATTGGATCCTTAATAGAACTTATTTCGTTACACATAGTAATCATTAGACACTGAACGTCTGTTGGGAGCACAACCAGATCTTTTCCTTCACCAACTGTATGTAACTCCACAATTTTATTAACGCCTTTTACCACTTCGAACAAATCATCAAAGGATTCCCTAAAATAAAAAAAAGATCCCACCACGAGATAGTAACGTTTTGGTGTCTGAACATGTAAGGATTGGACATACCTGTTGAAGTCATGAAAACAAACAAACAACACTTCAAAAGTATCCAGTCGACTGAATCTAGTTGCCGCTTCTGATGTTAATACTGGTTCAGAATTCATTGATCCATAATTTATTCTCAATTTTTGGAGACGACTATGTGTATGAAGCATTGAAGTTGCCAACACAACTGGTGCAGGTAGATAAAGATCAAGACTTCTAAGCTTTGTCAGCCTTTCAATACCTTCCGGCAAACCAGGTACATTTGTGAACCCAAGGTGCAAATTTTCCAGTGCCGAAAGCTCCTTTAAGGAAGGAACCTCACTTAATTGTTCGCAATGATTAAGCAACAACGCTGTGAGATTCTTCAAGTTGGAGATGGATTTTGGCAACTTCTTAATCTCTGTGTAAGAAAGATCAAGAATCTTCAAACTAGGCATGTTTACAAAGAACACTTCAGGAATGACTTGTAAGGGGTTTCTTTGTAGCAACAAAGTGGAAAGAGCTTGACAGTTTGGGGATATATTTAAAGGAATTTCGAATATGTGATTCCGCATTAAAGAAACCTTCTTAAGATTCTCTTTCCATTCTTGTTTCCCCGGTAATTCTCTCAATTTCACGTTGGGTTTTATCATGAACAAAGGATTGGTGCTTGTAATCTGCAATGCCATGTCTCTCACAAGATCATGCATCTTTACACACTTTCCATCATTTGCAATCTCCAACAAACAATTGTTTACAAGTTTCTTCAATATAGAATAACCCGCATAATTTGTTGCTTCCATACTACCTCCTCCATCTACAAGTCCTTCTGCACTCCAATAAACTATCAACTCCTCTTTTGGGATTTTGAAGTCTTCAGGATAGAGGGCACAATATAAGAAACAATGTTGCAGCTGTTCACTCTTTAAACGATCATAACTGAATTGTAATTGTCCGAGCACACTTGATTTCTTCCCTTCGACACTTTGTAAGATTTTAGATAATTCTTCCAATGCATTCATCCATTCACAAATATCATCTTTTCCCCTCATGCAACTAGCAACTGTGACGATTGCTAGGGGTAAACCAGCACATTGTTCAGCCACACGTTTCACAAGGTCTTTTAAAGTTGGAATTTCGAAAATATCAGATCCCACTCTATCAACAAATAAATTCAATGCCTCGTGCTCTAAAAGAGTCCCCACCTTAACTATTTTGCAACCCATGGAAAGACATATATCTAGTGAACGAGATGTTATCACCAATTTGCATCCATTTTCTTTTGTAGGTTCAGGAATTCCCACTTCCTCCAGCTCAAATTTCTCCCACACATCATCTAATATCAACACAATCTTTCTTCCTTTCAACATTTTAGACAATTTTCCAGCTCTTATCCTTTCATCTTCATCTTTTGAGAGTTTACCTTCCAATCCCAATTGAGTAGCAATTCGATCTTGCAATGTCATGAGATCAAGTGACTGAGATACAGTGACAAAAAGTACATTTTTAAACTCTTTTGCCTCATTGAGGAGTTTGTTGTTGATATGAGTTATGATCATTGTTTTACCAACTCCCCCCATCCCGCAGACTCCTATCTTCATCACCTCATGATTCATCAGAAATTTCCAAACCTCATTCATGGCTGGCCCTGCAGTTGTCTCACCTACTAATGTTTTTGTTGGTATTTCCACTCCAGGAGTAGGACGTGCATCAATTACCAAGCTCTCAAACACAACTTTCTGGTGATGTTCTTTCACATCTTTAATCTTGTCGACAACAAACTTCCCAAAACGTACACGTGACAAACATTTCATCTTTTTAACTTGTCTCTCAAAAATATCTTCTGCTTCACTATTTATCCTTTGTGTTTTTTGCAACCAGTTTTCTACTTCAGCTTTAGGTAATTTCTCCCAATGACATTGTGTTTTCAAACTTTGCTCAATATCTTTTTTTCGACTATCTAATTCTTTCAATGTTTCTTTGAGCATTTCCATATTCTCGTTAAGCTTTTTACAATATTGAACATATCTGCATAACGATGGCCCTACCAACTGCAGAATTTGAGTGATTGACCCTATAATAGCGTCCATTATCTTAGTACCTGTAGAAAATAATTAGTCATGCCTCATTATTCTTGTTTGAATTGTAATATCAAAATATGCAATAATTCTAAATATTACTAATTTTTAGGGTCGAGGAAAAGAAATGGGAAAATTGTTAGATGTTTCGTTCTAAATTCTACTCGAAACCAACTGCGATAGGGTTGGTTTCGATTCCACCTCTTTCAAAATGTAATTGACCCAAAAATTACGTTTAACATTGTATTAAGGATACTCGATCATGTACCCAATCGGGTACCCTTTTATTTTTTTAAATAAACTTATGTAGCAAAACTAGGTCGTTTTGTTATAATATAAAAAACAATAACTGAAGGCAAAAAGCCTATTTTCGCAAGTTCACCCTTACACCTTGCAATTGCAGATGATGTCCTCGTATCACAACTAATCCCAAATCCTATACCCAATTACTTGACCTTCCTGTAAACTTAGAACTCTGATTTCTATTAACGACCACAAGTATTGATAACCAATTTGACTGTCAATGGAAGGACACTAACAAACCAACACCAAATAGCGAGTCTAGCTATGTTTAAAAAGCTGTTGCAAACTCAAAAGAGACGTTTACATGATTTTCAACAATTTATTCCATCATTTTGCTCCAATGATAGTGATGAAAGTTGTTCTGATGAGAGACGAGGCGAGTGGATTTAAAGTTTAGAGGAAGGATTTAAAATTATCAAATCACATGATAACACACATCAAGTGAGTATACATTTGAGTACTCAAAATAGGTACGCATAGATTTACTGTTCTATCAGTACATACTTGATGGAACGGTTGTCCCATACGAAGATAGGATTTACAAAATCATGATGGAATGCTTGAATAAAGGACAAGGGCGACTGTTCTTGACTAATAAACTAGGTTGCAATGAACATCTACTCTAAAATTGAGAACATTTGTTTAATATTAAAAAAGACATAAAACACTCATTCCCTAGTTTTGAATATCGTTTCTATAACATAGTATAGAAATGGTCATCTTATGGTGGAGAACACCTATTCCAAGAAACTACAAGTTTAAGGGATGATATGAATACATACAAGAACAAAACATGCCAAAGGTTTTTTAATAAAGTAGTGAATGAGTCATGAGCAAGTTATATAAGAGATGAAAACGTTAACAAACCAAAAGATAAGTCTAACAAGGGCTTGAGTACAAGTTCATGCTCTATGAAAATATATCGAGTATTCATTTATGAGATAAACTAACATATTTTTACATGTTTTATTAGTTCATTAGTGTACCAATTTCTAAAATGTTATATGTCATGCATTGCATTTCCAATCATCATAGCTTGGGTCCATAGGTGTACCTTAGATGACGAGTTTATAAGATAGAGAATGTATGATGAAAAGTGATGAAAATAAAGAAGAGAAAAGGAATGTAAGGTATCAAGTCTTCACCTTACTAAGTAATTATCACTCACTCACTCACTTCTTTTATGTTTTGCATCTAACAAGAGATTAACAGTTACATAGAGACAAGCCAGTTGAGGTGATGCAAAGGAATTATTGAGATTATGAGATTTACTTTATGTTATGTCTAATAATTTAGTAATTATGTACTATACACAAACACAAACTAATGATTGTTTTAATGTTTGATAATCTTTTGAACTCTTTTATTTGTATGGAGATATATTATTATTAATGATATTAATTTATTTAAAGTAGTTTTATTTTCGTAAATATAAGTTTACTCATGCTAAAATACATAAGAATGTTAAGAAGTAATATATCTCTCTAGAGGATAGTTTTTTGAAGAGGTTTATTTTGAGTCAGCTAAGGTGATGCATAGAGGATTATTGAGATTATGAAATTTACTTTATATTAATAATTTACACACGCACAAACTAATGATAGTTTTAATATTTAATACATCTTTTAAACTCTTTTATTTTTATGGAGATAGATCATTATTAATGATATTAATTTATTTAAAATTGTTTTATTTTCGCAAATATATGTTTACTCATGCTAAAGTATATAAGAGTATTATGAAGTAATATATCTCTCTATAGGATAGTCTTTTGAAGAGAATTATTACATAACATCCTAAGGCTTAGTTAGCTCTTAATTTATATAAAATGATATTATTTGACTTGTTGGGCGAAAAAATAGGGAGGATTCAGTGGTCTCATTAATTGGGCACACTTTGAACTAATAGGCATGGAAAGGAAGGAGATACTGAAGAGGAATAAGATGAAAAGAAAAAGAAGAAAAATATCGGTAAATAAGGTCAAGTATCGGGGAACCAAAATTGAAATTGATTAGATATGTTTCTATTTATATAAGTTTTGAATTTAGTTTCGATTCTTATTTTGTCAAAAGGATATTCAAACTCATTGTAGAATCATGAATTGGATTATGAATCAAATTAATATTATTGACAAAATATTATGTAATATATAATATTATAATATAGTCTAAAGTGGAAATCTAATCTTATAAAAAAAGAAAAATAATAAATAACTAAATTAGAATCATAATTCTATAAAATAGGAAAATAATAATAATTAAACTAGAATCCTAATTTTATGAAATAAAAAAAATAATAAACAATAAATCAAAATTAAATTAAATTAGATCAGATCTAATCATATAGGAGTATGTTTAATCCACTCACCTCTACTAAATTTGTCTAAATTATTTAATTATAAATTTTTTATATATTAATTACTATTGCAGAGAAATTTTAATCAAGAGTTAATGATAAAGTAAAAAAAAAAACAAAAATTATGCACAATGTTAAACGCACTGCCATCATTAATTAACCTTAGTTATGATAGAATATGATAATAATATTTTGGTCCACGTCAGTTTACAACGGATATATTATGAAAATGAAATCCTTTTATATGTCGTACCTCAAGCTTCGATTTGATCTTCAAATATTATGAAAGATAGCAGCACCAAACTTCAAAACAAGAAGAAATATAAGTTAGAATAATTCTTGTTGAAATCGAGAAAAAACTCTTACGTTTTTTTTCTGATTTCTGGATTTTAGTTTCGGTTATCAAGATTGAGTAAATATCATTGGTATTTTAATATGATTTTGTTGTAAACTGAAGAATTTATTAAAACAAGAGAGCACATAATTATAGAATGATATAACAAGTAATATTAGTAAGTATTTTTATTTGGATTTCAACTAAATATATAACATTATTCTATCACATAAATATATGTACATAGAAACATTTCTGACCTTCTGACTGATGTATGAAATTAAGAAAGAAAAAAAATTGCACCTCAAGCAGTCGAATATGCAACTTCAATCTTCAAATATTTGTGTGAATGAAATTATGGAGATAGATGGAAGGAAAGTTAATTGTTGGGAGGAAGTGAAAGACAAGTTATGGCAGAATGAAATCTGTGTTTTTGTAAATAGAAATAAGAATACAAACAAGAATAAATATTGAAGAAAGGTATCAAAGAGAGCATGCTTCGCAGTCAAGGAAAAGAAAGGAATGCTAATTAAAATTCTAAACTTGTTTGATTTTGAAAGGAATATAAACTTTAGCTCAATTTCTCAATTTTCAATTGTTTGTTAAGAATACATGTACCACGTCATATAAATGAAAGCTCTACTCGCTTAGAACAAATGAGAATGAATAGATTTTCCTATTTGTGTCTTTCCATTGGATTTTAACTACAAGTTCCAACAATAACGTTCCCAAGGACAAGCTACTAAAACAAATCATAAGTGAGTGAAAACAAAAGCAGCTCTATTTCTGGGAAAATTCCAAAAATTCATTCTTCACTATCGAGCCCCAAAGCATGAAGAGAAAAAACAGATATAACGCTAAAACAAAAACAAACCCTGTTTCTGTCAATGTGTACTTCTTATCTTTAATGGGATAAATGAAAACAAGGCCCAATACTGGTAGAGGGCAACATGCAGACTCCATGAACAAAATTGAGGAAGCTCAATTATGAACCCAAGATTTGGTACACAAAAAAAAAAAAAATGACCACAAATGTGAGGAGGCTTATTTCGTATGTGCAAATATGCTTCGCCATTATATAGAAGACATGAGGTTTAATTCAACAGACTGTCAACTACAATTTCTTAGAGTACAGCAGGGAAAACTGAAAGAAGTCATGCACTTACAGTGAAGAGTGACATTAGCGGTGACCAATGAATGGTATTTTACATATACCTATAGTCAATAAGAAAGAGGCATGATCAATGCAAATTTTGTAAAATGACTTAATTGGATTAGAACCAATAAATAATTGCATCTGCAAATTATTCACAGTTAAATAAGTTAGTCCAAAATTATCTTGAAACTTTCTGTCTCCATGATTTTGTAAACAAAGTCACAGTTGAGATTTGGACAATCAGAACAATTTATTTACATGAATTCCACACCGAACTTTATCCATTACATTAAATTTTTACTTTCTTTTTGGGAGAAAATAACAAAAGTCAGAAAGTTTAGAAGGAAACAGGAAAACTACTTGTAGAAAATGTAGGGGATTTGTGTACCTGACAGTGAAGAAAGGTGTTGTTTAAGAAACTATGAGCGAACCCATTTTGTTCAGACCTCAACTGTGACTTCTATTTCCATAATAATAGTAAAAGGCACAAATTTTTATCTACCATTATTTCACGTACAGAATGCTCACAGGTTCACCCAAAGCAATAGCTCCTAAGGCATTTACAAAAGCCCCTACAAAGTAGAAGATGTATCAGTTATTTTATGTTATGCAGAAAAAACAAAGGGAACAGAATCCCTTGCCTAAAAATAAAATGGGCTGAAAAAATAGACATGCATGAGATGTTAAACAAAGCATTTATGATCCTTCTGTTTTAAGAACCGTTGTTACAACCATTAAATTACATAATGAAACTTCTTTTCAAATTTTCTTTTCAAAGATCCACTTCCTGTCACTAAAATGTCTTCTAATCTCTAGTCAGCACTTAACCAGCCTCAGAACACCTGTTTTTGCAACTGCACAGAAATTTGACATCTATATAAACATTTACAACTTGCAGCAATCTGACAGCACACCCCTCCCTTCCCCTCCCGTAAAGAATGTATGATGTCACTATGCTCACCATAAAAACTTTAACTAGCTCGCCTACTCTAACAACTGATGACTCTTATATTGTCAAACTTCATTGGTCATGTTGCTTCTTCTTGGATAACAAGAGCGATTCAAAGGGTTCAGAATATTGGCACTTACAAGAACGTGAGAAAAACAAGTCAATGTTGAAAGATTCAAAGCTGTATAATTATAAAGATTGATAATTCAAAAAAAAAAGAAAAGAAAAGAATACAAAACAATGAATTGAAAAAGAAGAGCCTTACTAGAAACAAAGAAAACAAAACAATGAAGAAATGAACGAATGAGATTGAAGGGCAAAGGTCTTTAATCTGTCTACCAGTAACTCATGGGAAGAGCAATGTTTTTATTTTTCTCTTTTCTGTTGAGTGTTTTGGCGCTTACAGCTGTTTGTGAGTTTCTGAGGAGTGCACTCAGGGGTCCATGTAATCTTCATTTATAGCGATGTCGCTGACCTGGCAGTGTACAGCGCTGCTAGGAGACGGGTCAAGTCAAACTATTATTTTATTGAAGCGGTGCGTTTTAATGAAAGTAGTATTAAGGATGAGACTGAGGTCCAAGTAAAAATTAGTCAAAATTTTACCATTGCTGCACTGCCTCTATGAACATTTTTTTGTATGAAAACTACTGAAGAGATTTAAAGTCACTTTTTCTTTTTAATGATATGATAATGCACATTAATGCATATTTGGTTAATGCGAATTATATTTATAGGATATTTTACCAGTGATGGTTGGAATGCTATTGACATGAGTTATCACAAGACATCACAAATCGATATCTCCCTCGCTTTGTGTGAGTTATCATTCAATGATTGAAATGTTGAAATGATTTTTCTTTATTATTGTGACTGTGCATTGTTACTCTTGTGAATTTTTATTCATTGTCAATGATGACCTTTTTTCTTCCTATAATAAATTCAATTGTTTTTGTCATATTCGGTATTATCTCTCACATTGGCTCTCTCTTTGTGATTGTGATTGTTAATGAAAATTAAATATATTTGCATAATTTTAATAAAAAAATAAATTGGTAATTGACATTCATATTAAGTATTTAAAGTAATTTTATTATTTTACTAAAAATGATAAATTAGTAATTTACAGTAAAACTAAATAATTTTTTATTAAAAAATAAAAAAAAAAGATTTTCCAAGGTGAAAAAAATTCAAACTAAAAAAATCATTTAATCAAAATTCAAGTCAAAAAGTATCTGGCCTCCTTGAACTTTTGATTTTTTAATTTGTGCTTTATATTTCATGTCACAAATTATTTGAACAAAAATTAGTATGATGATCACATTAATTTTACAACTTTCCATATGATAAGAAATTATTAATTTATTTTATATATATTTATATATTAATATGCTTTTTGAAAAACTTTATTTGTTTGAATATTACATGTCAAATAAGAAATGTAAATTCTTACACGATTATTTCAAGTTGTATGTGAAAGTTTACTAAAAAGTAATTAATTTTTTTATTAATCCTAAATGAAAAATGTAATCTCTTTTCAATTCTTGAGTGTATTCGGCTTGGTTTTGAAATCTGATTGAGAAGACATAGCCCAACCGCCAACCCAGTGAGGAAGTTGTGATACCCTTAGGCGAATTCCACATCGATAAAGCACGAAAAAAATGTTGGATCTGTCCATGTATCCCACATTAGTTAGTGGTGAGAAAATTTGATTGGTTAAATAGTCTGTGATCTCCTTAATTGTTAAAACACATTTTGGGTTGCAAAGCCTAGAAGCAAACTCATGATGGACTGTGTGTCCAAAATAGACAATATCTTAACAGTGAGCCGGGTTATTGGACCAGGGATGTTACAAAAGTAAATTGGCAGAATAAAATATTTCCAACATTAAGAGCAGATGAAATCTTGAACAATTGAATTGCATGTCATGATTATCAAATTAAACAGTGAAATGAATCAATACACCTAGTGGTCTCAGCTTATCAAATCACGAACAACAATAACTGAAATGGATATACACTTTTTGAATATATAAATAAATAGATAAATAATGATATGTTAATAAGTAATTGTGTATTACTATATTTTTAATTTAAAATCACTCAATCAGATAATATCACATTATCTATGTATCAATTTATGTTTCCAAAAGTATGTACACATAATTTTATTATTTATCAAATCACAAACAACAATTACAGAAAAATTCAAATATTTACATGATTAACTTAACACACGCCAAATTCTTGATGCCATTATCATTTACAGGACGAGGAAGATAATAAATCCATACTTCCACATGGTAGCCTTCCACTTATTGTCTGCACAAAGATATATACTCTTACATTACAAACAAAATAAAATGAAAATGAAAATACTGAATATAAGTAAGATTTAAAGCATTTATTGTATAGAATATAAAAGGTGCTAAACACTTGGTATATGTTGGTGATTAAAGTAAAACAAGAAGAAAATTTTATTCTATAAGAAATGTTACCTTCGCTTCAGAGAGGTATCCCGCTTCACAGAGAAACCCCGCCAGAAGGGGATGAAGATACAGAAGGGTTGTAGGGAAGCTTTTGCATTAGGATTGTCCCACTCCAATGATTCCCACCAGTCTATCTCTACCCTAATTTGTTTAATTGCAGGCAAGGGAAGAGACATAGGGAACCTCTCCAATTCTCCACACCATGATATCTCAATTTGTTGGAGAGATTCACAAACCAGTACTCCATTACCACCACAGATCCTCTTCAACTTTTTAAGGGATTTCAGACGCATTTCTCTCAATTTAGGAAGAACGAATATGGTGCTACCACTACTTTCTTGTTCCTTTTCATCTTCATCATATGCTATTATCTCCTCTATTTCATTAGAGTCGTTAACTTCAATCACTTCCAAGTTTTGTAGAGCCGACAACAACTTTGGTGAGACCAACTTCTTTAAATTTCGGCAAGACCTCAAGTACAGAAATTTAAGATTGGGATAATTACCTCGCATTGGATACTTAATATCACTTATTTCGTCACACCGACTCATCATTAGACACTGAACGTCTGTTGGGAGCACAACCAGATCTTTTCCTTTACCTACTGTATGTAACGTTACAAATTTATTAATGCCTTCTACAACTGGGAAGAAAGCATCATATTTTACCAAAGAATCGAGTTTAGATCCCACCACGAGACGGTAACTTTCTGGTGTCTGACCATCTAAGGATAGTACATACCTGTTGAAGTCATAAAAACAAACAAAGAACGCTTCAAAAGTATCCAGTCGACTGAATATAATTGCCTCTTCTGATGTTAATACTGGTTCAGAATTCATTGATCCATAATATATTCTCAATTTTTGGAGACGACGGTGTGTATGAAGCATTACAGTTGGCAACACAACTGGTACAGGTACATAAAGATCAAGACTTATAAGCTTTGTCAGCCTTTCAATGCCTTCCGGCATACCAGGTATCTTTGTAAACCCAAGGTCCAAATTTTTAAGTGCCAAAAGGTTCTCTAAAGAAGGAAGCTTTGTTAATTGTTTGCAATGATTAAGCAACAATGCTTTCAGATTCTTCAAGTTGGAGATGGAATTTGGCAAGTTTTCAATCTCTGTGTAAGAAAGATCGAGAATCTTCAAACTAGGCATGTTTACAAAGAACACTTCAGGAATGACTTGTAAGGGGTTTCCTTGTAGCAACAAAATGGAAAGAGCTTGACAGTTTGGGGACATATGTGAAGGAATTCCTGTTATGTGATTCTCCATTAAAGAAACTTTCTCAAGATTCTCTTTCCATTCTTCCTCCCCTGGTAATTCTCTCAATCTCTTTCCGGGTTTTATCATGAACAAATAATTGTTGTTTGTAATCTGCAATGCCATGTCTCTCACAAGATCATGCATTTTTACACATCTTCCATTATCTGCAATCTCCAACAAACAATTGTTTACAAATCTATTCAATATAGAATAACCCGCATCATTTGTTTCTTGCATACTACCCTTGTCATCTAATAGTCCTTCCGCAGTCCAATAAAGTATCAGCTCCTCTTTTGGGATTTTAAAGTCTTCAGGATAGAGCGCACAATATAAGAAACAATGTTGCACCTCTTTACTCTTCAAACGATCATAACTGAATTGTAATATTTTCGGTACATCTGTTTCCATGCCTCTGACACTTTGCATGCTTTTACACAATTCTTTGAATGCATTCCTCCATTCACAAGCATCATATTCTTCTCTCATACAACTGGCTACTGCAACGATTGCTAAGGGTAAACCATCACATCGTTCGACCACAGGTTTCACAAGGTCCAATAAAATTGGAACTTCTGAAAAATTTAATCCCGCTTTATCAACAAATAACTTTAATGCCTCGTCCTCTGGGAGAGTCCTCACCTGGACTATTTTGCAACCCATGGAACGACATACATATTGTGAACGAGTTGTTATCACTAATTTGCATCCATTGTCTTTTGTAGGTTCTGGAATTCCCACTTCCTCAAGCTGAAATGCGTCCCACACATCATCCAATATTAACACAATCTTCTTTCCGTTCAATATTTTTAACAAGTTACCAGCTCGTATCCTTTTATCTTCATCTTTAGGAAGATTTTCTTTCAACGCAGCAACAATTTGATCTTGCAATTTCATAAGATCAAGTGGCTGAAATACAGTGATCCAAATCACATATTCAAACATATCCACCTCCGTGAGGAGTTTGTTGTTGATATGAGTTATGATAGTTGTTTTACCAACTCCACCCATCCCGCAAACTCCTATCTTCATCACCTCATGACCCATCAAAAATTCCAAAACCTCATTCATGGCTTTCTTTGCAGTTATCTCACCAACTAATGGTGTTGTTGGTAGTATCACTCCAGGAGCCGGAGGTGCATCAATTACAAAGCTCTCAAACGCACCACGCTGGTAATGTGCTTTCACTTCTTCAATCTTTTCGACAATAGCCTTCCCGGAAAGTACATTTGACAAGAATTTTCCCTTTTTAACTTGTCTCTCAATATATTCTGCTTCATCATTTATCATTTGTGTAATTTTCAACCAATGATTGACTTCAGCTCTAGGTAATTTCTCCATATGACACTCTGCTTTCAACCTTAGCTCAATATCTTCTTTTTGACTATTTAAATCTGTCAATCTTCTTTTGAGAATTTTCATATTCTCATTAAGCTTCCTATAATATTGAACATATCTGCATAACTGAGGCCCTGCAAGCTGCAGAATTTGAGTGATTGTCCCTATAATAGCATCCATGTTCTCGGTCCCTGTAGAAAATAGGTATGTCAGCCTCATTATTTTTGTTTTAATTGTAATATTAAATTATGCAATAATTCTAAATATTGCTAACTTTTAGGGCCGAGCAAAAGAAATGGGAAAATCATTAGATGGTTTAATCTAAATTATACTCGAAACTAACTATAATAGGGTTGGTTGCGGTTCCACCTCTTTCAAAAATGAAATTGACCCAATGATTAAGTTTAAAATTGTATTGAGGACACTCGATCATGTACCTGACCGGATACCTTTTTATTTTTTTTAATATACTTATATAACAATACTAGGTTGTTTTATTATAATATAAAAAACAATAATTAAAGGCAAAAAATCTAATTTCACAAGTTCACCCTTACACCTTGCAATTATGGATGATTTCCTCTTATCACGACTAATTTCAAATCCTAAACTTGATTACTCGACCTTTCATAAACTTAGAACTCTTATTTCTGTTTACAACCACAACTATCAACAACCAATTTGACTGTTAATGGAAGGACTAACAAACCAACACCAAACTGCAAGTCTATCTATGTTTAAAAAGTTGTCACAACCTCAAAGGAGATGTCAACATGATTTTTGATAGTTTGTTCCATCATTTTGCTCCAGTTATAGTGATGAAAGTTATTTTAATAAGAGATGAGGTGTGTGGATTTAAAGTTTGGAGGAAGAAAAGGTTACATTAAGGGCGTTTGGTTTAAAGAATGTTTTATCATTAAATTAGAATATTATCTTGAAGATAAATTATATTAAAGATTACTGGGTATGAATTATTACTATATTTGATAAAATTTGATAAAAATGAATATGTATCAATAATTATTGTGTTTGATTAGAGATAATAAAAAAAAATAATATATTATTTTACTTAAACACCCTTGAATATAATTGCTCTAAATTTTTTTTATTTTATTTGTTATATTAATTAATAAATAATGATATAATTATAATAAAATCAAAATTATTTTGGTAGTCTTTTAATACCTAAGGTGGAGGTAGTAATCAGATTGTCTCATATATTACCTATCACATCACAATTGGTAATAAAAAATTACTAAAATTTTTTATTACTTATAAACCAAACAAAATATCGATAAACAGGGTCAAGTATCGAAAACCAAAATTAAAATTGATTAGATATGTTTCTATTCATATAAGTTTTGAATCTAGTTTCGATTCTTATTTTGTCAAAAGGATATTCAAACTCATTGTAGAATTATGAATTGGGTTATGAATCAAATTAATAGTATTGACAAAATATTATGTAATATATAATATTATAATATAGTCTAAAGTGGAAACCTAATCTTATAAAATAGGAAAAATAATAAATAACTAAATTAGTATCATAATCTTATTAAATAGGAAAATAAGAATAATTAAACTAGAATCCTAATCTTATGAAATAAGAAAAATAATAAACAACAAATCAAAATCAAACTCAATCAGAATCAGATTAAATTAGAGTCAGGTTTAATAACATAAAAATATGTTTAACCCACTCACCTCTACTAAATTTGTCTAAATTATTTAATTATAATTTTTTTTATATATTAATTACTATTGCGGAGAAAGTTTAATCAAGGGTTAATGATAAAGTTAAAAAAAAAAATTATGCACAATGTTAAACACACTGCCATCATTAATTAACCTTAGTTATGATAGAATATGATAACCATACTTTGGTCCACGTCAGTTTACAACGGATATATTATCAAAAATGAAATCCTTTTATATGTCGTACCTCAAGCTTCGATTTGATCTTCAAATATTATGAAAGATAGCAGCACCAAACTTCAAAACAAGAAGAAATATAAGTTAGAATAATTCTTGTTGAAATCGAGAAAAAACTCTTATGTTTTTTTTTTTGTGATTTCTGGATTTTAGTTTCGGTTATCAAGATTGAGTAAATATCATTGGCATTTTAATATGATTTTGTCGTAAACTGAAGAATTTATTAAAACAAGAGAGCACATAATTATAGAATGATATAATAAGTAATATTAGTAGGTATTTTTATTTGGATTTCAACTAAATATATAACATTATTCTATCACATAAATATATGTACATAGAAGCATTTCTAACCTTCTGATTGATGTATGAAATTAAGAAAGAAAAAAAAAATGCGCCTCAAGCAGTCGAATATGCAACTTCAATCTTCAAATATTTGTGTGAATTAAAATTATGGAGATAGATGGAAGGAAAGTTAATTGTTGGGAGGAAGTGAAAGACAAGTTATGGCAGAATGAAATCTGTGTTTTTGTGAATAGAAATAAGAATACAAACACGAATAAATATTGAAGAAAGGTATCAAAGAGAGCATGCTTCGCAGTCAAGAAAAGAAAGCAATGCTAATTAAAATTCTAAACTTGTTTGATTTTGAAAGGAATCTAAACTTTAGCTCAAATTCTCAATTTTCAATTGTCTGTTAAGAATACATGTACCACTTCATATAAATGAAAGCTCAACTCGCTTAGCACAAATGAGAATGAATAGATTTTCCTATTTGTGTCTTTCCACTGGATTTTAACTACAAGTTCCAACAATAACGTTCCCAAGGGCAAGCTCTAGCTACTAAAACAACTCATAAATGAGTGAAAACAAAAGCAGCTCTATTTCTGGGAAAACTCCAAAAATTCATTCTTCACTTGGCTGGTAATTGATAATTACTTGAGAGCTAGTCCCCTTTTTGATGGGCATAAATGAAACAAGCCCCAAAGCATGAAGAGAAATAACAGATATAACGCTAAAACAAAAACAAACCCTGTTTCTGTCAACGTGTACTTCTTATCTTTAATGGGATAAATGAAAACAAGCCCCAATACTGGCAGAGGGCAACATGCAGACTCCATGAACAAAATTGAGGAAGCTCAATTATGAACCCAAGATTTGGTACACAAAAAAAAAAGAAAAAGGGACCGCAAAAGTGAGGAGGCTTACTTCGTATGTGCAAATATGCTTCGCCATTATATACAAGACATGAGGTTTAATTCAACAGACTGTCAATTACAATTTCTTATTAGAGTACAGCAGGGAAAACTGAAAGAAATCATGCACTTACAGTTAGGGCTGGATTCGAGCCGAGCCAAGCTCGGCTTGAGCTCGAGCTCGGCTCGGTCGAGCCCGAAACGAGCTGGGCTTGGCTCAACTCGATTGAGCTCGAGCTAGCTCGGTATATATTTTTTTAAAATTTTTTATACAAAACAACATCGTTTTGATTAATATATATTAAAAACGATATCGTTTTGATAACGAAAACCGAGCCGAGCCGAACTCGAGCCCAATTGATTGTGTATGTGATTGTGTATTAATATATTTTTAATTTAAAATCATCCAATCAGATAATAACACATCATTTATATATCAATCTATATCTTCAAAAGTATGTACATATAATTTTATTATTTATTAAATCACAAGCAACAATTACAGAAAGATTCAAATACTTACATGATTAACTTAACGCACACCAAATTCTTGATGCCATTATTGGAGATAATAAATTCATACTTCCACATGTAGCCTTCCACTCATGCTCTGCCCAAAGATATATACTCTTACATTACAAACAAAATAAAATGAAAATGAAAATACTAAATATAAGTAAGATTTAAGGCATTTATTATATAGAATATAAAAGGAGGTAAACATGGCAACATCAATGGGTCACATAAAATGGACATAATAATGAAGCTATCACAATTAATTCGCCAGAGAATAAAGGAAATAACAAGATTTACTCCATATAAAAAAAAAATTAATATATATTCACAAATTCTAAAATAGCATAAAAAGAATCATGTTACTATTGCGTATGGTAAAAGCTATTCAAAGCAAAGTGAATCAATTATATTATGAGGCTACGAAATGAAGAAACACTTGGTATATGTTGGTGATTAAAGTAAAATAAAATGAAATTTTTATTCTATAAGAAATGTTACCTTTGCATCCAGTAACTCGACCAGGAGCGGATAAAGTCACAGAAGGGTTGTAGGGAAGATTTTGCATTGGGATCAATACAAGTTTTGAATTTGATTCCAATTATTATTTGTAGTAGATTATTCAAACTTGTTTACCTCAACTAAATTTGTCTAAATTAATTTATTATAGATTTTTTATATATTAATTACAATTGCAGAGAAATTTTCATCAAGAGTTAATGATAAAGTGAAAAGAAAAAAAAAAGTTTATGTATGATGTTAATCACACTGTCATATCTAATTAACCTTAGCTCCCAGAGAAAATGATAGTCCACGTATAATATGAAAATTAATTCTTTTACAAAAATAAAAATATGTCGTACCTCAAGTTTTGATTTGATCTTCAAATAATATGAAAGATAGCCGCACCAAACTTCAGAGCAAGAAGAAATACAAGTAAGAACAATTCTTGTTGAAATCCAGAAGAAACTCTTTTTTTTTTTTTTTTTTCTAATTTCTGTATTTTACTTTCGGTTATTAAGATTGGGTAAATATTATTGGTATTTTCATATAAGCTGGGGCTCGTAATATGTTTTTGTTGTGAATTAAAGAATTTATTAAAACAAGAGAGCACATAATTATAGCATGATATAATAGGTAAGATTATTTGGATTTCAACTAAATATATAACATTAATCTGTCACGTAAATATACGTACATAGAAACATTTCTTATCATCTGATTCATGTATAAAATTCGGGAAGTTAAAAAAAAACATCGCACCTCAAGCAGTCGAATATGCAGCTTCAATCTTCAAATATCTGTATGAGTGAAAATTATAGAGATTGATGGCAAGAAAGTCAACTGTTGGGAGGAAGTGAAAGGAAGTTATTGCAGAATCAAATCGGTGTTTGTAAACATAAACAAGAATACAATCAAGAATTAATAGATATTGAAGAATAGTATCAAAGGGAGCATGCTTCGCAGTCAAGAAAAGAAAGGAATGCTTACTAAAATTCTAAACTTTCTTCGATTTTGAAAGGAATCTAAACTTTAGCTCAATTTCTCAATTTTCAATTGTTTGTTAAGAATACATGTACTATTTCATATAAACGAAAGCTCAACTAGCTTAGCACAAACCAGAATAAATAGAATTTCCTATTGTTATCTTTCCATTGGATTTTGACTATATGCTCCAACAATAATGTGCCCAAGGACAAGCCCTTGCCACTGAAAAAAATCATACATTGAGTGAAAACAAAAGCAGCTCTATTTATGAGAAAATTCCAAAAATTCATTCTTCACTCAACTAGTAATTGATAATCACTTGAAAGCTAGTCCCCTTTTTGATGCTGTTGTCTTCCATGGATGATTACAAAACTGATAGATGCCACCATTCCAATCACATACCCTGTCATGGCTCCATAACTCACACAAATCGGCCATTCCTGTGAATTGAAAATGCCACCATTCAGGCCTAAATGGAAAGCAAGCAGCTTAAACAACACATTCATCCAAGAAAGGAACCACAAACCAGTTTTTAAATCAACCAAGTTGAGTCAATACTCCACAGAAGTTAAAATAATACAATATATCATACACCTAGACACAATATAAGTATAATTTCTGAAAAAATTATCCTTATATCATACACAATACAAAATAAGCACAGCCAGATAAACAATGAAATGTCATATGCCACAAATGAATAATAAAGTACATCTGAACGGTCAACCAAGAATTACTGCATGGGGATTCAAATTGTGCTCTAAACTACACACATCTATTTAAAGTACCATAAATTTGAACTTGAACTTCTTTATCAAAATTTCAAGCAAATTGTGCCCAACAGCTCAGAGAGAAAACACAATTCAGATTTAAAATTGGAACCGTTAAAGTGAAAGTTAGATAGTTAATGTTCCATGGTCCTCAATAAATGAGAAGGCATAAGTTTACATAGCATATTGGTTTCACAAGAAGTTATATAGAAATAAGATAAGAAACTTACAGACTGCTTTCAGTTTCAGCACATCATATACATAAACAGGGAAAAAAATTACCTGCCAGGGCCTCTCCCAATCAAGAGGCATCGGCCAAGCACCAAACCAAGCTCCAAAAACAGCTCCATGGGCTGGTAAACAAATCATATAGTCTACAAATCCATTTGGCCTAAAGAGCAAATCAATTCAAATTTCACATCAGAATGTAAAAATTGTAGCACAATTTCAGTTGACTGATTTCATCAGTACAATCTTTATTGAGCTTCCTTAAGTTAAGAAAGCATACTTTATAGTTCCTTCTTTAATAAAGCATGAAGAGAAAAAACAGATAAAATGCTAAAACAAAAACAAACCCTGTTTCTGTCAATGTATACTTCTTATCATTTAATGGGCATCTATGGAAACAAACCCCTATTACTGGTAGAGGGCAACATGCAGACTCCATGAACAAAGTTGAGGAAGCTCAATTATCAACCCAAGATTTGGTACAAACACATCATGACCTCCTATACTAAAACTAATTATTAATGTGCAGTTATATACATTGTCAATAACAGAAACAAAAACCACCAAAAAAGTGAGAAGGCTTACTTTGTATGTGCAAATATACGTCGCCAATCTTCCCAAGACGAGCCATATACCGAAGCAGCAGGCACAAACTGCCAGTGCACCAGATGAAAATTCAGTGATATGGCAACAATAATACAAATAATAATAATAAACGAAAACTTCTTTCACATGGCATAACATTGTGACATTTTATAACTGCAATGTGGGTGCAAAATTATATACAAGAATGAGGTTTAATTCAACAGACTTTCAACTACAATTTCTTAGTTAGAGTACAGCAGGAAAAGCTGAAAGAAGTTCTGTACTTACAGTGAAGAGTGACATCATTAGAGACCAATGAACAGTATTTGACAAATACCTGTATCCAATAAGAACGAGGCATGATCAATGCAAATTTTTTAAAATGACTTAATTTGATTTGAACCAATATACAATTGCATCCAGAAATTATTTACAGTTAAATAAATTTAAGTCCATATTTATCTTGAAACATTTTGTCTCCACAATGTTGACAACTAAGTCACAGTACTGTATCCAATAACAAAGAGTCATGATCAATGCAAAATTTGTAAAATGACTTGATTTGATTTGAACCAATATACAATTGCATCTACAAATTATTTACAGTTAAATAAATGTAAGTCCATATTTATCTTGAAACATTTTGTCCCCACAATTTTGAAAACTAAGTCACAGTTGAGATTTGGACAATCAGAACAATTTTCTGCATAAATTCCCCACCCAACTTTATCCATTAAATTAGATTTTTACTTTCCTTTTGGGAAGAAAAAACAAAAGCCAGAAAGTTTGAAAGGAAACAAGAAAACCACTTGTAGAAAATGTAGGGGATTTGTGTACCTGACAATGAATAAAGATTTTGCTTATGGAACTATAAGTGAACCCATTTTGTTCAGACCTCAACTGTGACTTCTGTTTCCATAATAATAGTAAATGGCACAAATTTTTATCTACCATTATTTCACATACTGAATGCCCACAGGTGCACCCAAAGCAATAGCTCCTAAAGCATTTACAAGAGCCCCTACAAAGTAGAAGATGTATTAGTTTTTCTATGTTTTGCAGAAAAAACACAGGGAACACAAACCCTTGCCTAAAAATAAAATGGGCTGAAAAACAAAGACATACATGAGGTGTTAAACAAAACATATATGATCCTTCTCGTTTAACAACCATCTTTACAAGGTAATGCTAGCCTAAACCAAGCTACATTTCTCTAAAGGCTGACACAAGACTGTTACAGTAAAATCTAAAGCTAAACACATGACATGTAGTGATCATTCAATGTAACACGAAAACTTTTATTTAAGAACTCATTTGTAATCATAGCCTTCCATCTTCAAATTGACTGAAAAAAAAGACACGCCAAAAATTTGCTTTTAAGCAGGAAAGACTTCATTAATTAACTACAAGAGCAAAATTATTGAATCTAACAAACGCAAAGCATACAGAAAAAACATTTCCAATAGAATTGTATTGAACCTACAAAGACTATGAATCTTTGTCAAGCCACAATTAAATGCACCAGAAAATTGTCTTATTTAGCCTGTAAAACAGACTAATCCAACATTATTTAGAAACATACACACATGATTAAATACCAAGAAAATAAAATTTAATATTAGGATTGAAAAAAATATTTTGTTTCGTTCAAATATAAAGCAGAATGAACAACAGACTCATTGTAAGTTGCAGCATATGTTCTGCTTTATCTTTAAACTAAATGGAAGAAAACATACAACTATATGTACAAACACAAAATCCTAAAATAGTAACTACGCTAAATAAACTAGAGAAGAAGTATTTTGAAAAGTAAGACAAATGAAAAAGAGAATATAAAAAGGAGAAACAGGAATATCAGACTAACCAACAGGGAGTCCCAGTAGGCCTCGCACCACAGCTTTGAAATACTGTCACAAACATCAAGTCAAAAAGAATAAGAATCACTTGAAAAACCGACATAAAATAAAATGTTTTACGAGTATAAAATGTTTTGTAAACAGTTTTAATGCTAGAAAGGAAATATATATATGTGTGTGTGTATAAGCATAAACAATATTGCTCTTTTATTGCCACATCATATGCACCCATAAAATAAATTTAATTTTCATTCTGTTGTCCTCTCCCCTGCACATTAGCCAGTGCACAAAAACAAAATTTGAACTGCAGCATTTCACACATAAAAAAAAAAAAATCCCAAAAACGAGCAAAGAAAAGAATTAACAAAAATAATGCGCATTACCGAGGATTTGTTGGGATTTTTCCGGACATAGCTGTAAAGAAGTATAACAATTGGGCTCTCGATAACCTAAATTACAGTGTGGAAACGAAATTAATGAGTAACCAAGATTACAAATTCGTTGACAAAAAGTTAAAGAAAAAAAGTGTTGAGTACCCAGATCAAACGGAGAGTGGACGAAGGATTAGAGACGAGACTGATGTAATAGACGTCGTGAGCCATCCATAATCCGATGCCCAAACTTACGCCACAAATCAAGTGGACTAAAAGTGTTTGAAGAAGGAACACTGGATGGAATGAAGAAGTAGGAGGAGTTTCAGCAGACGAAGGTTTCACCATTGTTGAATTTTCTGCGGTTTCACAGTGAGTTACAAGGTTTATATGGTGGGTTAAGTTGGGCTCAGTATGTCCCTGACTTTGTCAATCATTTGGGCCTATTGTATGGTACACGGGCCTACTTATATTAGTGGGCTTGTACAATTTGGATTAAAAACTAAACTTTTGGCACAATGTAAGGTTTTATAATCTTTACTTGTTCTTTTAAATTATTGCTCGAATTTAGTTAATTTCCTACCGTGTACCTTATATTTATAATTCTCCAACTTTGATAAATTATCAGATAAATTGCAAAATTTTATATAAAAAATTCAATGGATGAGAAGTTGTGGTTTCACCCCATGTTAAGTGGGAAATAGTAATTGACCGGACAAATGAATGAAAATATAAAAGCTAAACCCTAAATTCACCCCTAGAAGTTGAGTGTTAATTTTAGTGATGACTGATGCCGAGTGGTGTTGGGTTGGGGTTGATTTGTTAATATTGGGTAAGGTGGGCTTACTTTTTTTTCTTTGTATGAAGAGGGAAAGCAAATCTATGTCCAACAGTCCAAGCTCTAACATATGACCGATCTTGTCATATTTCAATAACAGATTTCCTTATCATGCCAAAAAAATTAATAAGTAACAAAAGAATAATGCTACAAAATAATATTATAGAAATATAACCAAATCATGATAAATATGTAATAATAATAATAATATGTGCATAAACAATGAATACAAATGATGATATGTTATTATATGATTAGATATTATTTTATTTTAATTTAAAAATCACTTAATCATAGATAATAAATCATTATTTGTGTTCAAATTTATATAAATAATTTTATTGAAAATATATAGATTATGCATTTTACTCAAGTGAATTACTATTAATCAACTACTATCCAAGCCAATAGGTTCTTGAACTTCATCAATAGCTGACACTGTATATATATTGGTAGGAGCTATTTTGGATGAGGGAGTGATTGGAGGTGGTGAACTTGGCGGTGGAGGCGGTGATTTAGCAGGCTTCGCATTATAATCCTGCTTCACAAACTTACTGCTTAATCTCTCAACTACAACAACAAAAAAGCAGGTGATAGATCGAGTCCATCATAGATCAATGTATGTATGTATGTATGTATTAATTACCTTGAAAAGCTGTTGCTTCGTTTATAGAAGAAGTGGGGATCATTCCAAGTAAAACGATGAGTGAAACAAGAAATATAGGGATTAACAATGGTGTCTTCATCTTCTACGTTTCACGTTCAATAAATTGAGATACGAACTATAGTTTTTGCTAGTTGCAAGAAGTTGTATAAATAATGAGCTAGGGTTAGTTAATCCTTTGGCATCTTTTAATTATATTTGATAAAAATTATCAACGAGCTAAGCATATAAGCAAATTAAACTAGCATTATTTCATAAAAATAAAACTATAGATGGTTTTTTTTTATACATAATTTATATATATAGATAATATGTCATTATATAATTAAATAATTTTAAATTAATAATTAAATAAACTCAATCATATAATAATATATTATCTATATATTCAAATTATATTTAAAAAAAAAAAAACTGCACCTATAATATTGCTCAAATTTAATCAATCTTGTTACGGACAAATTCAAAAGCCAGCTCTCGCAATTGCTACGTAGTGGCTACGGTCTTGTATTGCTATTGCATAGCATTGCTGTCAGTCTTACGGCAGCATATATGAATTGAATAATCCCATAAGAAGCAGACTTTGTACACTCTTCAACCATCGAGTCCAATTTTTTCAATTGACTTTATTAAACTTTAACTTGTCGCTCCTACACAGTGAAAAACAACATCAAGTTGAACTTGAACGGCTCGAAAAACACTTGTGATCAAGCACTTAGTTTTGTCTTTTTAATCAGTATAAGCTCCTGACTTGAATTTTTTCGCTTAATTAAAGCTCCTGACTTGCAGTATATTGTATATATATACAATATACTGTAACAAATTTTCCAGTGACTAATGGTGATTATCGATCAAAATATATAAGAAAATCAATATTATATGATAATATAATACTTGTTAATCACGAAAATATCAGAAATAACTAACTAGCTTGACTGTTTCTGCTGAAAATTTTGCATGAAATTGATAATGATTACTGTGGAAAACTTTTATATTGAAGCCTTTTCCTAACCCGGACAAGTTGGTTTTTTAATTTTTGTAGAAAAGTTCAACCGAGTTAGTTCATACTTGATATATAAATACAACAGTTGGCAACCTAATTTCTTTAATATTTGCTTCTTACCTTGCTGAATAGTTTAACTCAATTAGTTCATACTTGATATATTGATGCTGAATTTCTTTAATATATGACATAGTGCAGCTTCCACTTAGGCTAAAATGACTTCGGGAATCATTCATTGTACAACACGAGAGGAAAATTCATCTTTTAATATCTAATAGGATAAGTGGATTAAGGTGTGCCATGAAAATCACTTCCATATTCTATATTACGAGATATGCAGTTAAATATTGCAATACGAGCGAATGTATTAAGTAAACAAAATGATAACAAACACAGAATTCTGCAACTTCCATTTATCATCCATTGCTTTGCTTGCATAAATTTCAGATGGTTAGGTGTCTTGAAGAATATAAGAAGGTGATAGAAATAACAATGAAAATGATGAAGAAAAAAATGATTGTGATTAATGACACAAACTCCAATTCAATTCACTTTCCAATCATATATAAAGGGGAAATTTCAGTGTCAGCATTCAAGATCCCATCAATATTCTTGAAGATGGCAAAATTAACTAACAAGGTTTCTAGATACTAGAGTTGCATCTTCTAACATCCTCTGTTGTAAGTGGTGTCTAACATAACACTATCTCAAATGGGAAAACAATGGAAGATGGACATAGAGAAGCTATTCAAATCTAAATCAATGACACAGATTTTATATATGAACAGAATGATTTGACATTGCTATATTGAGTAGTCATCTCGATGTCACCTAATTGCATAGGACAAAGAAGAATGGTAAAATTTTATACTTCTGACTTTTACAGTCTGAACATGAATCTGCCGATTGGTGAGTTACAAGAAGAATACATGAGCTTGTTACTGTATCCTTGTATTCATTTTTTTTTTTTAACCAAATTAGATATTCAGATATTATATCATCATGTTATTATATTCTAAGTGCACACATAACATTGTTCATGCTATCTTATTTAGACTTCATGCTAGTCTTTATCACCTAACTATGATTATTACTATGAAGAAACCTAGACTCTCCCATTTACTAGAGAGGTGGCATCTGAGAATCACCTAATGAATTATTTGCATCTTGACCAAATATTAAGAGATAGACCAAACAAAATGCCACGTATTATGCTATGTTGTTGAGCCATATGATTCTTTTTAATTTGTTATTCGTTTTTGCAACTTTGTGCTTTATCAACAAGAAGAATTTGCAAGATCTATACTCTTTCTCATCTTCATTTCTTCCAATAATCATTACCATATAGAAGTTGAGTACACTAATTAAATTACCAAATAATAACATATTTTTGAATTCAACTCAACTAATTGCATTGAACTATAAACAAATTTTAAGTTTCAAGATTAAGCTCAAGTTTAAAGGAGAAAAAGATAATAAACTTGAATATGTAAGTCATCATTACTTGTTTGCTTTTTTATTTTTATATATATTCATTATATTTGCAAATCTAAATTTTATTTGTATTTTATGAACTTGATATAATTTAACCACCTTTACTAGGGAAAACATTATGATTTCCAGCATACCACCACCATCAGAAATAAAGTAATCTAAAAAATGTTTTAAGCTTATCTTATTCAGTAACTGTGAAGTTGATTATTGGATTCAGAATTTATTTTGTTCAGTATGGTTGGTTCAATCTCAATATGACAGTCTAACTTGGATAAGTTCTCTGTTACCAAAAGAAAGAAACATTCCACAAAAAATACTATTTAAGTTTTCATATTCTAATTTACATCTTCTTATTATGAAAAAAAATAAACATAAAGATCATTTAATAATTGAGATCAATTGAAAATAAATTTAACAGAGACAATAACAAAATTTAAATTCAAAGAGAAACCCTTACTTTTGTGCATTCATAGATGAAATATAAAAATAATTGGATCTAAAAGCAAAATATTTTTAATCTAAGGAAGGTGGACAAGTTGATTACTTGTTATAAAGACAAATTTTGATCATCTTTAAAGCTCACCATAAAATGAACTTTTATATATTATGCTTATTATGATATACTACGTTACAACATGTGAAGACATAATGTGGACAAATGCACATGTTTTTCAAAAGTTTAATTGAATTTTGTAGTACATTTTCAAAGATAACCTAAAATATTTGTACTACTCTACCACTAATAGATCGCAAGTGCGGCAGTGCCCATTCCTTAATCAACACATCACAATTAAATCTCATGCTTCATATATTTTTAATTTTTGGGGAATCATATCAAGACTTAGAATGACACCATGCATGAACTGCAGTGACCACTTACAACAAAAATCTTTGAAGTTTAAAAAATTGCATAAACGCGAATATTTATCATAGAATTTATACAATATAAAAAATACAAAGCCACAACTAACCTTCTTTGCCATTTTGTAATTTTAAATTACTTCAAATCTTCGAAATGTTGTATGAAAATGTAAAAAATATCAGCCAACAGTGAAGAACGGCAAAAAAATCTTAGAAGAACACACTCTCTCTTGAGAGCAGATGGTTGATTATTAGGTGGATGGTTGGAATTTATTGAAAATCAAGCTAGAGAGGATGACATCGGAAATGGAAAAGAATGACAGAAAATTTAGTTTTTCTATATGGACTTAATATAGTCAAACTTTAGATTGATAATCATGCAGATATAAAAATAAGAGGTGTGATTATATTCATATAAACTTCATAAATTTTGATTATTTTAACGAATATCCCACAAAATTTTAGGCAGCTACAGCCACAGAATAGAAACAATTAATGCTAATAATGTTTGCCCATGAGGAAAATAAAATTATAGCCACAACTTGGTCTTAATTAGTTAGTGTGTGAAAAAACATGTTGACGAGGTAAGACTAGTTATCTATATATTGGATGTAACTTTCTAATTTAATCAGGGTATTAATAAATTTAGTGGACTTTGAAAATTAATCTACTCAATAACCACCATGGTTTGCACAGCATTTTTCCACCACTTTTGGAAAAAAAACATACAATCTGGCTTTATCTCTTTGATATATATATATATATATATATATATATATATATATTGAGAGAGAGAGAGAGAAAGAAGACTGGAGGTAGTGGTGATGGGTGGATCGACATCGTGGGCGGCTGCGACCAATTGAAACAACATGGCCGACCATGAGTTATGTACTTGTTTATTTTTATTGATAATGAGTTGTTGATGATGAGTGATGAATGTGATGTGTTAAATGACCGTTGATGAAGCTAAATGTGACGGTTGATAGATGACTAATTTTTAACAATTTACCATTAAATTTTACCAACAGTTCTAAAAGAACTGGGTGTATTTACCACTTTCTAAACGTATGGGGTGACACTAACTTTTTAATTGAAGTGCAGGCCATGCAACTATGTCATGCAACTACGTTATGCAATGTAAACCACCTCTCTTTACTTACAGATAAGGCAGCTCTTATGGCATTCAAAAGTACCTTTGTAACTGGGAGAAGTCTGTTGATATCTGCTACTTCAAGGCTGTCACACACCTTCTTTATGATGAGTTTCCTTCCCGAGAAGCTGTGCCTTCAGTGCAATATCTCATTGTCCATAAGAATATGAATCTCCAGCCGTTTTACATTGCCCTGCAAAATTGTAACGAATTATAGATGAGCTTGAATTGGCAGGCCTGGACCTTGGAGGATCATTGCCCAGGTCATTTTTACTGCAAGAAAACATCACTGGATCAATTCATCTATAGATGAAGGATTTGTTTAGAACCTTGTAAAAATTCCTGGAGCATTAGGTCAAACTCCCTCAGCTGGAACAGCTTGATCTGTCTTACAATAATTTCAGTGATTCAAATCCTGGAAAGTCTACGACGGCAGGCTCAGAGCCCTTTCTTAACAACATTAAGCTTTCAAGCTCAGTATCTCAATCTCTAGGACAATGCACGAATATGCATGATCTGTTAGCAGAAGACACATAAGATTGACCATGAACTTGGATGAGATATAAATATAGACAGAAAAGATATTTCTACTTCAAATTATCTTCTTCTTTTTTTCTGTATTCCTTTTCATATGAAATCAAAAAGATATCAAAGAGAATATTTATGAGAGAAATGAATCTAGAGATTATTCCATTCTATTTTAACAAAAGTTTCAATATTATTCTTTATATATCCTCAATAATGCTTTTATAAGGTAGATATTATTTGTCAATGTCCTATAACAAGTATTGTCATTCTATAAGAAGTCTCATATATGATATACCACATTATCCAGACGATAAGTCTGTAAATTCAAATTATTATTATTATTCATTAAACCTAAATATATTAACCAAAGAAAATATTTGAAACAAATGCAGAATTGGAATATTTTAAAACAAATTTATTTATCCATGGCACAATGCGGAAAAGGAACCACTGACCGGACCTGCCACCCCATTTTTGATTCTTCACCTTTCCAACCATTCATGGAAGTCTTCAAGCCTTATGCTGTCACAAATACCATTGACTCTTTACCAATCAAACTTGTCTGTAGTGTACATTTTGACAATAGACACTTTTTTTTTCCTACAGCAACCACAGAACATAAATAATTAAAAAAAATCTAACTGCGATCCAACAGAGGCTATCCAAACCCAATGGCTTATAAACACAAGTTGAACTATAACCAAAGCACTAAATGTTAATAATGGTGTGAGTGTGCATGTGAAGCATGTTGTATGAGCTAATATTTAAAATTGTGCACGCCTACTTTTTTTTTTGCAATTTGCAATTTGCGAAGTTTCTTTTATCATCTCATGGGCATTAACTAAGTTGACCAGAAAATCTACTCATCACAGTTCCAAACCCATGAATAAGCTAAGAAAAGTACTTTATTGTCTTCATAAATCATAACCTGCACTGAAATTTCCTTCCCAAAAGATTAATTTCCAGCTTAAATGGAAGCACACTCTAAAAGTAATCACCTGTGAAAAAATCATAGATTCTCCCTGTTTTTTTCACTAGAGTTCTTACTGTTATAAACCTACAGCCACCTATCCATTAAGGGAATCACTATTAGTATCTTAAATTTTTCCCATAATGTTCTTCTTTAAAGCAGTCTTTGTACTTCTCCATTTGATTCTAAGTACTGGTCAAGCAACTATGATGGGTCTTAACAGTCATACTCACCACTCTTTGGTTACGGACAAGGCTGTCCTTCTGTTGTTCAAAAGCACCATAAAGTTTGATCCAAATTGTACGTTAGCTCACTGGGGGGAGGATGTTGATGTATGTAGCTTCAGCGGTGTTAGATGTGGCAAACACCATCACCGTGTGTCTCAACTTTTTCTACCAAATTGTGGATTGACTGGAACCCTCTCTCCCTTTCTCTCAAATCTTACTGGCCTTCATGTCCTAGAGCTCTATAACAATCACTTTTCTGGAGCCATTCCACCTGAATTTTCGCACCTTAGACACCTCCTTTATTTACAGCTAGATGAGAACAATTTACAAGGTCCAATACCAGAGTCCTTTGCTCTTCTTTCTAAACTCCATTTGTTAACTCTTTCTGGAAACAATTTATCAAAAGCACTTCCACCTTCCTTCTTCCACAACTGCACTTCACTGAGAAATTTAGACCTTTCCCACAACTTTTTTACAGGAAAGATTCCACAAGAAGTAGGAAATAGTCCATATCTATGGTCCCTTAATTTATACAACAATCAGTTTGTGGGACAGCTTCCTACATCTTTGGTAAATACTTCAATGTATAATTTGGATGTGGGGACCAATAATCTTTCTGGTGAGTTACCTTCGGATATCTTGGGGAAGTTACCTTCACTTAAATTTCTCCAATTATCATATAATTACATGATAAGTCATGACAACAACAGCAATCTTAACCCCTTCTTCACTGCCCTGGAAAACTGCACGAAGTTGGTTGAGCTTCAGTTGGTTGGCATGGGTCTTGGAGGAAAATTGCCTACTTCAATCAGTCAACTGAATATAACAAAAATGTTACTGCAAGAAAACCAAATCACTGGACCAATTCCCCTGAGTATAGCAAATATTTCCAACCTTATGACACTAAATTTGACTTCAAATCATCTGAATGGAATGATATCATCAAATATTAGTAGGTTGTCGAAATTGGAGCAGCTTTTCTTATCACACAACTTATTCTCCAGTGAAATTCCAGCAGCATTAGGTCAACTCCTTCATCTGGGCTTGCTTGATCTATCATACAATAATTTTTGTGGTCCTATTCCAGAGAGTCTTGGAAATTTAATTCGGTTGAATTATTTGTTTCTTAACAACAATTTGCTTTCACAATCAATACCCCGAAGTTTAGGACAGTGCATAGATCTATACAAGTTAGACTTATCCTACAACAAGTTGAATGGGAGTGTTCCTTCAGAACTTTCAGGTATTCGTGCAATCAGAATATTTTTAAACCTGTCACATAATCATTTTGAAGGTCCATTGCCAATTGAGTTTAGCAAACTGGAAAATGTTCAGGAGATAGACCTTTCATCGAACAAATTCACTGGAAATATCTTCTCTCAGATATCAAGCTGCATTGCATTGAGGTTGTTAAATCTATCGCACAATTCTATTGCAGGGCACCTTCCAGATTCTCTAGGTGATCTAAAAAACCTTGAATCACTCGATGTTTCAGGAAACTACTTGTCTGGTTTGATCCCAACAAGCCTGAGCAAAATGCATACTCTTACCTTCATCAATCTTTCTTTCAACCAGCTTGAAGGCAGGATTCCCTCAGGAGGCATCTTTGATTCAGTAACAAATATGTCATTATTAGGCAATCAAGGTCTATGTGGCACAGCTCCTGATATGCCCACCTGCTCCCAGAAGCGGCATTGGTTCCAGTTGCATATGTATTTAATCATATTCACCTCAGTCATCTGCATATCAGCACTCCTTACAGCAATATGTTGTAAGCTTAAGTTCAACCTCATCAAAGTTTTGATCTCAGCAAAATCTGAAACAATAAGGCAGCAAAAAACACTAGAGTTAAAGCAAAATTTTCCAAGAATCACTTACAGAGAGCTGTCAAAAGCCACTAAAGAGTTTGATGAGCAGATGCTAATTGGGACAGGCAGCTATGGACGTGTCTATAAAGGAAATCTTTCGGATGGAAGAGCAATAGCAGTCAAGGTTTTGAATTTGCAATCTGGGAATCTGGCAAATAGTTTTAACAGAGAATGTCAAGTTTTAAAGAGGATTCGCCACAGAAATCTTATAAGGATTATAACTGCATGTAGTCTGCCTGACTTTAAGGCACTCATTCTTCCTTATATGGAAAATGGGAGTTTGGATAGCCATCTTTATCCAGCAACAGTTGTGGATTCAAATTCAGACTTGTCTCTCATCGAGAGAGTGAATATTTGCAGTGATATAGCTGAAGGGATGGCCTATCTTCACCATGATTCTCCTGTTGGAGTCATACACTGTGATTTGAAGCCGAGCAATGTTCTTCTCACCAATGAAATGACAGCTCTGGTTTCTGATTTTGGGATTTCAAGGTTGATTACACCAATGGGAGTGGAAAATATTGGGAACATTGAGAACATGGGAAGCTCGACTGCTAATATGTTACGTGGATCTGTTGGATACATTGCACCAGGTACAAACACCTTCTTTCTTTCTATGTCAGAAATTCAATGCAGAAGGAAAAAAAGGTTTTCAAGTTGAAATTTATACAAAAGTAGCATTAATTTATGAGCTTTTAACTCTTATAAATATCCATATTTGGACTCATTTTCTTAAATGATAAGGTACACAATTTGAACCAACAAATTCCTCAATATTACCCTGGCATCAATTTCACACAATAATGTTCGTACAGCCTCATTTATAGAAGTCAAATTAAACCAACAATCAACATACATTCTAATCTTTTCAGTTTTTACTTAGAAGTACAAATATTAGTGAAACCATTGTTTGAATTTTCATGTGTGCAGAATATGGATTTGGATCTAACACATCGACAAAAGGAGATGTTTACAGCTTTGGAATTCTAGTCCTTGAGATGGTGACTAGAAAAAGACCGACAGATGACATGTTTGGTGGTGAGCTAAGCCTGCACAAATGGGTAAAGGCACACTACCATGGAAGAATGGAAAAAGTTATCGACCCCTGGCTGGTGAGAGCTTTAGGAGACAAGTCTGCAGAAGAAAGAAGAATGTGGCATGTTGCAATAGGAGAATTGATCGAGTTGGGTATTCTATGCACGCAAGAATCCCCCTCTACAAGGCCTACTATGCTAGATGCAGCTTATGACTTGGATCGCCTCAAGAGATACTTAAGTGATGAAACATTTTCCTCCTCTCTTGGAATTTATTCTTCCACTCTAGGAGATGACTAATAATTCACCATATTTCTTGTACATATGTTAAATAAAGTCAAATTTTAGCTACATTACTTTTGCATTAACCACTAATAGAGATTTATTACTACAACAAGGGTTATGACAAGAAACAAACAAATCTACTAAAACAAGCCATAAAGTGTATACCTGTGTCAATAATTGAACGCTTCTACAACAAAAGTAATCATATCCCTATGAGCCTTAATTGCATCACAAAATTCCATGGAAAAAGAATATTTTGTTTTGTTTAAAAAAATCCATGTTTTCAAGAAATGAAATAATTAATGCATTATGCAACAAAAATAATACCTAGTTAACAATTGTTTTAAGTACAGTCATTGGATTTGCATGAGCTAGCTAATTTTGCAACCATCTAACCTCGTTGCTTCCAATTTTCTTTGGCAAGCCTTTTTTGAATCTTTCTTGTCTCAAGGTTTAAAACAACAATACAGAGCAATAAAGATCTTATTGCACAAACATGAAATAAACTGAAGACCACAACCTAAAAGACTTTATGTTGATACCTTAGCAATCTGCCACACAGCCAAAACCATAGTTCGCATGACAAGGTGTGAGCTTCAATTTGAGCTAGGCCACGTGCCCCAATGAGAAATTAAGCCTAAGGTATTAGGCCATTTGAGGTTAATGGGAAGATTGGTAATGTTGCTTATAAATTAGCTCTCTCTCCCTACACCATACACCCAATATTCCATGTATCCCAAGTCAAAAAGGTCATAGGTCCAAAAGTTGCTAGCCAACCACTTCCACCTTGCCTTATTGAAGACATAGAATTGACGTTAAAACCAAAGCAAGTTTTAAAAGTTAAAAGGGAGTCATATGGATTGTTAGAGGTGCTGATTCAACAGAAGGATGAGTCCACTTGTGAGAGTACATGGGAAAATAAGGGCAGAGGTAGTGGACAAATGTTGTGTAGTGAGGTGCAATTAGTTCAAAGGTGATTCAAAAAAAAAAAAGGAACACGTGGAGGACACAAGAGGAATGATGGAGTGGAGAGACAAGCAACCATATAAAAGGGAAGAGGAATGAGAAAAAAGGGGGCAGTGACCTGAGAGGATTTGGCACCTCTGTTGCCAAAATATTTTCAATTCTCTTAACTGTTACTAGAATTTTTTTTTTTTTTCATTTTTGCTACCTAAGGTGTGGCAGATTGGATTTATAATAAGTTTCTAGCTGAGGTTGTTTCAGTATATCCATTGCTAGATTGTGTGAATTGTTGTGTGTGTGATTGGAGCAGGAACATTGTTTGTTTGAGTGGATTCTGCAAGTTTCTGTCACTTTGGTTTGGACTGGAATATTGTTTGTTTGGGAGGATTCTGCAGGTTGCTATCAGTTTTCCAATATGAAAAAAAAGCCAGCAAGAAAACTGAAAAACATTTAAATCCAACTAATAAAGCAAACAATGTTGATCCCTAGCATTTTTCAATTATACCATGCATCACCAATATACTTGTAAAAGCATCATTTATCAGTCAACAATCATTGTACTTCCTGATTTTTCCATTTTTCCTCAGAAGACAAAAATTAGTGAAGTAGATGCTTGTATTTTTGTTTATTTAGAATATGGAATTGGATCTGACACCTCAATGAAAGCAGATGTTTATAGCTTTATTGTAGACATAGTCCTAGAGATAATGACTAGAACAAGACCAAAAGATGACATGTTTGGCAGTGGGGTAACCCTACATAAATGGGTGAAGAGTCACTAGTGTAGAAAGGCAGAATAAACTCCTTATTGGTGAGAACTTCAAGAGACTGGTCACCTCAAGAAAGAAGAAAGTGGCATGTTGCAATATAAGAACTGATTCAGTTAGGTATTCTATGCACATTGAAGTCCTCCTCTGCCAGGCCTACAATGGCAGATGGTGCAAAACACTAGGATCGCCTCAATAAGTACCTATATGATACCACAGTTTCCTCCTATTTCTGGAATTTTTTCTTCCACTCCAGAAGGTGACTAGCAGCCTTTCCTATTTCTAGTTCTACATTAAATGGCATAAGTTAGCCAAAATTCATTTGAATAAATTTTGAGTAAAATTTGCTTTACAAAGCACCATAGTACTGTTGAATTTATCCTAGAGTTTCACACAAGCAGCAGAGATTATTAGGAAATAGTATTTACCTGACAAAATTGAAATGATTTCTCAAGATTTTAAGTCAACTTCTCTTATTCATCATGGGGCATGCCAAATGCCTATGTTCCAAAGTGCCCATTGGAAAGAAAGATAACAAAGAGAAACCGCAAATTATTTTTTCTCAGAAATAACTAGCATTTGAAAGATATGATAACATCTGCTTTCAATCAAAGAGAAAGAAAACACAAGCTATCTTAACAAGCCCCTACAAAGTTCCAAAATAATACCAGAAACAACCAACTAAATGTGCACATCTTTCTACTGCTTTTTGGCCTCAGGATAGTTTATCTAGCCTCTCCAAAATAAATACAATAAACTATTTCTACCTATGAACAAGGATGAGTGGGTTATGATGACAACAACTTCCATAAGCTTGAGTTAAGGATTTATTTGCAATTGAATCCAAATGTACAGATGATAAATTAGTAGCAACAACCAAATAAACTATGGGGAAAGAGAAGGGAAATGAGGTAAGAAGAATAGTTCCAGCATCAAAAATGAGAACATTCTTGTCCAATAACTTGCTCAAAGCAATAACCAGCAATCGCAACACTTACGGGCATTTATTTTACAGGGTAAAGACTCAGCGAATGCAATAGACAAATGAGAAAGAATATGAAGATTGCAGACTCCAAGAACAGACAAATGACCATAGTGATGGAGGCAACAAATCTAAGAACAAAGATCAATTCACTTCCCAATCGTTCTGAGAATATCGACTTATTGGCATACCAGATCAAATGGTTGATATGTTGCAATAATTGTACACTGGAGCATAGAAGCTACATGTTTGACATACATTATCTTCAGGTGAATGCTCTAAATGGAATTTTCTGCATTAAAAAAAAAAAAGAATTCAAACTCTAGCATCACATAACATTGTCAAAATCTTGCATTACATAACTAACATTGTCAAAACAATGGAAAAGCAACAATATAATAATTAACCATAGTTAGAAGAGGGAAAGAAAGATTTGACATAATAAAAGAGTACAAGAATTAGATCAAAAAATTTGCTGGAGTTCCTCAAATACCAAAAGACATATAAGAACGATATACGTCTACTTAAAAATTCTCAAAAACAGACCATGCAAATTTAAAGTCGGTCAATAATAATAAGATATTTGAGGTCATTTACAGGTTTCACTAATCTAACAAAAAACTCACGAATGCAGAACAAGAGGCACTAATCTCTTGAGTATAAAATCAAAAAGGAACCATCGGTTTAGATAGCTGTAAGCAACTGAATGCAACAAAACAATGGTGAAGGAGTTGTTGATTATTACAAGATTAAAAAGTGATCACCACACAATTTATTTTTTCAAACAACTGCATTATATAAGTACATAAAGAAGAAAACTAACCTAATTTTCGTAGGCTCTCGTCTCAGGCAAGGTCATTGTCAGTCAGTCACTGCAAATGTCAGAGACAATCACTGCGATAAATGTAAGGTTTGTTTTCCTCTTTTATTTCAGATTATATTCCTGCTCCCAACCCCAGGCCTTCATCGTCGTTTTCTTCTAATCAAGGAATCCTACCATGATGAAATGAACATATTGTATATAAATTTTTAAATATATACTCTTATTTTTTTTTCTTTTCATGATATTCTTGGAAATTTATAACACACTGATAAAATGACACTATATATTTAGCCATTTTAAGATATATGAGAAAATACTTAAAAGAACATTTTTTATTTTTAACAAGGTAGAATATGATATTTTTAATTGATTTAATAAATAAAACTTTTCTTCTAGTTTTAGTTTCATTCTTTCCGTTCGTAGCTTTCATGCCTGTACTCTAAAACTTTTAGTGCTCATTAAATAATTTTTAATTATTTTTCCAAATTAGTGTCAAAATTAAATATCAAAATGTCTTTCAATTAATTAATTATATTTTTTTATTATTAACAAAATTAAGAGAACTTAGGAGGACGAATAAAATTTTCATTACCATTCTGACGGTTCTTGGCTTATTCACAAGAAGATTTTTCACCCATAACTGGTTCTTAGTTCTAGAGCTTAGGATTATATCTTATTTCTTTGACATCAGCGTTGCCAGAGACACCCGTATACACTGAGAAAATTCAAAAACTAAAAGCACTCAAGAATCGGAAACAATTACAACTAAAACATTTATTCTATTGTAAATTTGAACCAACTATTGCTTACACTTAAAAATTTTTAGTTCATTCTCAAATCTCTCAATACTATTCTACTGGCAATCATTACAATCTTACGTATTCACATATTATCCCACTCAAGCAAAACCCAAAAAACAGTTTCAAGACATAACATCTCTACATGACACCCCTTTCTGGCTTTAATCAACTTCCTCAATCTTAGGCCCTGCACCAGTGCTACTGGAACTTGCCTTGCCATAGCCCTTCGGCATGTCTGCACCACCGCCCATTGGAACATCCCCACCAGCTCCTTGATACATTTTTGCAATTATTGGATTGCACAAGCCTTCCAATTCCTTCAACTTGTCTTCAAATTCTTCAACTTCAGCCAATTGGTTCCTGTCAAGCCACTCAATGGCCTCATCAATCGCCTTCTGGATCTTCTCCTTGTCTGCCGGATCAAGTTTTTCGGAAAACTTTTCATCTTTCACAGTGTTCCTCATGTTGTAGGCATAATTCTCAAGGGCGTTCTTTGCATCGACCTTCTTCTTTACTTCCTCATCCTCTGCCTTATACTTGTCGGCCTCTTGAACCATCCTCTCAATCTCTTCCTTGCTCAATCTTCCCTTGTCATTTGTAATTGTAATCTTGTTCTTGACTCCAGCAGTTTTATCTTCAGCTGACACATTCAATATGCCGTTTGCATCAATGTCAAAACAAACATTGATTTGAGGAACACCTCTAGGAGCTGGAGGAATCCCCGTGAGCTCGAATTTCCCAAGCAGATTGTTGTCCTTCGTTCTAGCCCTTTCACCTTCATACACTTGAATCAAAACTCCAGGCTGATTATCAGAGTAAGTTGAAAAGATTTGCTCTTTCTTGGCGGGAATCGTCGTGTTTCTCGGAATTAAAACTGTCATTACACCACCAGCAGTTTCAATTCCGAGGCTGAGAGGTGTGACATCAAGAAGAAGCAAATCTTGAACTTTCTCATTCCCTTCACCGCTCAAAATAGCAGCCTGAACAGCTGCTCCATAAGCCACGGCCTCATCGGGGTTTATGCTCTTGCAGAGTTCCTTGCCATTGAAGAAATCTTGCAACAATTGCTGAACTTTGGGAATTCTTGTTGAACCACCAACAAGAACAATATCATGAACCTGACTCTTGTCAATCTTGGAGTCACGAAGACATTTCTCCACAGGCTCCATACATTTTCTAAACAAATCCATGTTTAACTCTTCAAATCTTGCTCTAGTAATAGTAGAATAGAAATCAATACCTTCATAGAGCGAATCAATCTCAATCGTCGTCTGTGTGGTGGAAGACAAAGTCCTTTTCGCCCTCTCACACGCAGTCCTCAAGCGTCTCAAAGCTCTGGCATTGCCACTGATATCTTTCTTATGCTTTCTCTTAAACTCTGCAACAAAATGATTGACAAGCCTATTGTCAAAATCTTCACCTCCGAGATGAGTATCACCAGCAGTCGCCTTCACTTCAAAGATCCCCTCCTCAATTGTTAGCAACGAAACATCAAAAGTTCCTCCACCAAGATCAAATATAAGCACATTCTTCTCACCGGACCTCGACCCCTTCTTGTCCAAACCATAAGCAATGGCAGCGGCAGTCGGCTCGTTGATAATTCTCATAACATTGAGTCCAGCTATAGCTCCGGCATCTTTTGTAGCTTGCCTCTGCGAGTCGTTAAAATAAGCCGGAACAGTAATCACAGCGTTCTTCACGGTCTGACCCAGATAAGCCTCTGCAATCTCCTTCATTTTGGTCAACACCATTGATGAAATCTCTTCGGCCGCAAATTGTTTCTCCTCCCCTTTGTAGGTAACCACAATCATAGGCTTATCCCCTGGACCCGCCACGACCTTGAAAGGCCAGAGCTTCATGTCGCTCTGAACAGCCGGGTCAGAGAACCGTCGGCCGATGAGACGTTTAGCGTCGAAGACAGTGTTTTGAGGGTTCATAGCAACCTGGTTTTTAGCCGCATCTCCGATCAAACGTTCAGTATCAGTGAAGGCAACATAAGAAGGAGTTGTTCTGTTGCCTTGATCATTGGCAATGATCTCAACGCGGTCGTTTTGCCACACTCCGACGCAGCTGTAAGTGGTGCCGAGATCAATGCCAATAGCTTTTCCCTCACTCTTTGGTGCCATTAAACAAAAGAATCAGTAACAGTCTATCAAAAACGGTAACAAAGAAAAGAGTTTTTAAGTTTGAATTGTTAGGGGAAAACTGTATTGTTTTGTTTATTCGAATTGGCCTGGAGGAACGGTGGGATGTGGATATTTATAAGGGCGGGAGAATGTTTCAGGTAAGGAAGAATTTTCGGGAGATGTGTAGAAGAAGAAGTTGATTGGAGGAGTCGGGGAAGAACAGAGACTTCTGGAAAAGCGGTTAGAGTTTTCTTGAATTGTCCTGAAAGTTCTAATATAGCGTGGATATTTATAAGGGCGGGAGAATGTTTCAGGTAAGGAAGAATTTTCGGGAGATGTGTAGAAGAAGAAGTTGATTGGAGGAGTCGGGGAAGAACAGAGACTTCTGGAAAAGCGGTTAGAGTTTTCTTGAATAGTCCTGAAAGTTCTAATATAGCGTGGATATTTATAAGGGCGGGAGAATGTTTCAGGTAAGGAAGAATTTTCGGGAGATGTGTAGAAGAAGAAGTTGATTGGAGGAGTCGGGGAAGAACAGAGACTTCTGGAAAAGCGGTTAGAGTTTTCTTGAATAGTCCTGAAAGTTCTAATATAGCGTGGATATTTATAGGGGCGGGAGAATGTTTCAGGTAAGGAAGAATTTTCGGGAGATGTGTAGAAGAAGAAGTTCATTGGAGGAGTCGGGGAAGAACAGAGACTTCTGGAAAAGCGGTTAGATTTTTCCTTAATAGTCCTGAAAGTTCTAATATAGCGACCAAGTCATCCCTGACGTTTTAAAAGACTGATTTCAGTCCTTTTGACAAAAATAATGTTGGGTACCTCATAAATTGTATTTCGAAATTATTAAAAATTTAAAATTGTATAAAACATTTTTAAAAAAATAGAAAATCAAAGTTAAGTAAATTTGTTGAATAAAATGCCTTCCATATTTTTGGTTTGGGTTATGTTGGGTATAAAGTCGGACTCAGGATATTTATTGAGAGGAAGACTGGGTGATTATATAATTATTTGTGAATCAATTGATAAAAACTTTCAAAAATTATTAAACTTTGAGTAAAGAAAATAATAAGATAAAAAATAAAATAAATACAAGAACACAATTAATTTTTTACATTGAAAAATTACAAAAACCACAAGATTTAACGATCTACTAAAATTCAATCTATTTTAAAGTGTCTATAGGAGTGTTAATCTACTAAAAATATTTCACATAAACCGTTAAATTGACCAAATTAAGGTTTCTTAATTTCTTATGTCCTTTGCGTACTACTAAGAAAATCAAGCTAGAAATATATAATTTATTGAGTTAACCATCTAAATGGACGGTTTTCAAAGCCCATATTTAAGAAAAGTAGCCTCACCCCATATAAAGTAGCCTAAGCCCATTAAAACATAACAATTCAGCCCGCTCTACCATGATAAATATCAGACAGACCCTCCAGAACCCTCTGGTATTTCCCTCCGCCTTTTCTTGATCTTTCTCCAGACTCCCTTCCACTGACTTCTTCTCCACTTCTTTACATTTCCATAACCTTCACTCTCACTCTATCTATGCACTTCTCCATAACCCTGCCTTTCATCGCAATTCAAAACAGCAACAAAGCATTCAGCTCTACAACACAAGTAAAAGAAAATATATTGCTTCAACTCTCTCAACACAAGCTAACACCTTTCTTTGTTCTTTGAATTCTGAACAATGGCATCAAAAACTGAAGGCAAAGCCATTGGCATTGATCTCGGCACCACTTACAGCTGCGTCGGAGTATGGCAAAACGACCGCGTTGAGATTATTGCCAATGATCAAGGCAACAGGACTACACCTTCTTATGTTGCCTTCACGGACACTGAACGTTTGATCGGAGATGCGGCGAAAAACCAGGTTGCTATGAACCCTCGGAACACTGTCTTCGACGCTAAACGTCTCATTGGGAGGCGCTTCTCTGACCCGGCAGTGCAGAGCGATATGAAGCTTTGGCCTTTTAAGGTCATTGCGGGACCTGGAGACAAGCCTATGATCGTGGTTCAGTACAAATGGGAGGAGAAACAGTTCGCCCCGGAAGAGATTTCATCAATGGTGTTGACCAAAATGAAGGAGATTGCAGAGGCTTATCTGGGTCAGACCGTGAAGAACGCTGTGATTACTGTTCCTGCTTATTTTAACGATTCCCAGAGGCAAGCTACAAAGGATGCTGGAGCTATAGCCGGGCTCAATGTTATGAGAATTATCAATGAGCCGACTGCTGCTGCCATTGCTTATGGTTTGGACAAGAAGGGGTCGAGGTCCGGTGAGAAGAATGTGCTTATATTTGATCTTGGTGGGGGAACTTTTGATGTTTCGTTGTTGACTATTGAGGAGGGGATCTTTGAAGTGAAGGCGACTGCTGGTGATACTCATCTCGGAGGTGAAGATTTTGATAATAGGCTTGTCAATCATTTTGTTGCAGAGTTTAAGAGGAAGCATAAGAAAGATATCAGTGGCAATGCCAGAGCTCTGAGGCGTTTGAGGACTGCGTGTGAGAGGGCGAAAAGGACTTTGTCTTCCACCACACAGACGACGATTGAGATTGATTCGCTCTATGAAGGTATTGATTTCTATTCTACTATTACTAGAGCAAGATTTGAAGAGTTAAACATGGATTTGTTTAGAAAATGTATGGAGCCTGTTGAGAAATGTCTCCGCGACTCCAAGATCGACAAGAGTCAGGT
Source organism: Mangifera indica (assembly GCF_011075055.1). NCBI lineage: Eukaryota > Viridiplantae > Streptophyta > Magnoliopsida > Sapindales > Anacardiaceae > Mangifera > Mangifera indica. Next base: position 6,130,608 of record NC_058139.1, read on the forward strand.
TCATGATATTGTTCTTGTTGGTGGCTCAACAAGAATTCCCAAAGTTCAACAACTGTTGCAAGATTTCTTCAATGGCAAGGAACTCTGCAAGAGCATAAACCCTGATGAGGCAGTCGCTTATGGAGCTGCCGTTCAGGCTGCTATTTTGAGCGGTGAAGGGAATGAGAAGGTTCAAGATTTGCTTCTTCTTGATGTCACACCTCTCAGCCTTGGAATTGAAACTGCTGGAGGAGTAATGACAACTTTGATTCCAAGAAACACAACTGTTCCCACCAAGAAAGAGCAAGTCTTTTCGACTTATTCTGATAATCAGACCAGTGTGTTAATTCAAGTATATGAAGGTGAAAGGGCTAGAACTAAGGATAACAATCTTCTTGGAACTTTTGAGCTTAAGGGCATCCCTCCAGCGCCAAGAGGTGTTCCTCAGATCAATGTATGCTTTGACATTGATGCCAATGGTATACTGAATGTGTCTGCTGAGGATAAGACTGCAGGGGTGAAGAACCAAATCACAATCACCAATGATAAAGGAAGATTGAGCAAGGAAGATATTGAGAGAATGGTACAGGAGGCGGAGAGGTACAAGTCTGAGGACGAACAGGTAAAGAAGAAGGTGGAGGCCAAGAATGCACTAGAGAACTATGCTTACAGTATGAGAAACACAGTTAAGGATGAAAAAATTGCAAGCAAATTGGACTCAGCAGACAAGCAAAAGATTGAGAGCGCGATCAATGAGACCATGGAATGGCTTGACAGGAACCAACTGGCTGAAGTTGATGAATTGGAGGACAAGTTGAAGGAGTTGGAAGGATTGTGCAACCCCATAATTGCAAAGATGTATCAGGGTGGTGCTGGTGGAGATGTGCCAATGGGCGGCGGTCCTGAAATGCCAAGTGGAAGCTATGGAAAATCTGGGCCTGGTAGCTCTGGTGCTGGGCCGAAGATTGAAGAGGTAGATTAAATATATGAGAATTGTCACTTGGGAAGTTCTGTTTTTCAGCATTGCTCATTTTTCACTGTTTCCCCATGCTTGAGTGGCTCTCGTTTGATGCATAGGTTCAGAAATGCTATGAGAAATCATAAATAATGTTGCAGATGTATATATTTTTGTCTAAATAAAATTATTCTTCAATATTTTGTTGGAAAGTGTTACACACAATTATAATTTATTTGCTCTTTTCTTCATAAAACAGCAGAATTGGAATACCATTCCTACTAATTATTATTGTTGTTATGGATATGACAATATGGGATGTGGCAATTCTTCTCTATGTTCTTTTAGAAGAGAGCCTCTGGATTTTTGTATTGATACAAGTCATCTGATAAAAATTAGGCAATGTTCCTCTAAGGTCCATGCCTGCCAAATGCGGCACAATTAAACCACTGCAATTTTCCAAGGCAGTGAAGAAGCTTAGTGATGTGGTTATGGCTTACCATATTGTTATATGATCAATGGAGATGCGAATGAATGCAGATTCCCTAGATTTCCGAAGGCAAGTCACCTGTAAGATAGGTAATCGACACACCTATATTATACATTGAAGTGTTTACTGAAGATGCAGGAAGCTTTTCTTTAAACAGACTTTTGTATAAATTGAGGCTCTATAGATTTGGACTTTTCCCTATTTCCTGTGAAAGAGTTATGGGAGAAGGAAGGTGAAAGTGCTTCTGTTAAATTGGTTTTGGAAAGAGTTAGAAAATGGAGTTTAGAAAGAAGAGCAAAAAACTCTGGTATTGGACCTTGTAAATTGTTCACATCAAGCTGGACAAAAGGAAGACTGTCTCAGGTGGAAAAATTTATGTGGAATTACTTCGGACAAGTGATTGCCAGAGAGGATGAGGATTCAAAGGCCCGTGAGATTTGAAATAAGACTGGTGTATTCAGTCAGCTAATGGTAGTTACACAATGTTCCTCCCAGGTCCATGCCAAAAAAATGTAATTCAAATAAACCAGTGCAATTTCTCGAAGAATCGATTGATATTAGTGTTACGCTCGTGACTTACCAGATCATTATATGAGAATTACTTATGTACAAGGCAGCTCCCCTAAAATATCCAAAGGCAACTCTGCGAAAGGAAGATTGTAACTCACAGCCAGAATCAGCAATTAAGTGTGAACTAAAGATGCAGGGAGCTATTATGTAAAGCCATTGTCAGATAAATCCAGGTTCCATAGCTGAGGATGGTGTCCTATTCCTGCAAGAATTTTTCCCAAGAAGTTGTGGGATATATGTATGTTTGCGTGTATGTCCTTAGAAGTTTCTCTTTTCCTATTTTAACATTATTTAACTTTATTAACTGTACGGTTTCCTGGATCCTGGAAGAAAATCTTCCAGAATCATCGGACCCATCATTCATTGTGGCATACTCAAATTCCCTCTCTCATAAAAATTGAAGCTTAATACTGCATACCCTGTTGTCACCTAACATGTGTCCCGCTCACAACCTCTAATTCTTGTGATTCAATAAAAAGAAATCTGAATAATGCAAGAATAATTTAAATTTAAGACAAATTAACATCTACTCTATATATATAATAATCTTGTTTTCAGAGATGATAATTAGGCACGGATGCTTGTAAAAAATACTGTCAACTTTCTCTGATAAATGAGAAAAAGGTGAGCATCCAATTCACCAACCACTTCACTTGGTTCTCGGGAAAGTTGATAAATCTAATGGCTTGATAAATAAAAAGTAAATAAGATAATGGTAAAGCTTTTTACTTTATTCTTGAACCACTAGATGGACTTAGTCTCTGCTGCTATTTTAAGCAATTAAAAGCCGTAAGCAAAACTGAAACTTCCCATTCATTGAAGAAACAAGAGCAAACAACTTTCTATCAAAAGGTCCTTGATAAAACAAACACACATGATTTTGATCATACCAAAGCTAATAAAAAAATATAGCACAAAGTATGAAGAATATGATAAAGATAAGGCAAGAATATGAAGACATGATAATACAGTAATACTCATTGAAAGAACAAATCAATTTTTGGTCTCTGTAGTTTCCAGCTAACTATTATTCTGTAAAGTTAACTAATAGCTTAAACTTTTCAGTGAAGTGGGTACTTGGCAAGCTTCAAAACCCAAAACGCTAAACTTTAAACTTGCTAGGCATATATAATAATCTAAGTGCATCTTTAAGCAACTGCAATTGGACTGCCATTTCTTCTCATAATATCTTTACACTACTAAAATAAACAGGAAGTTTCATAATATCTGGTGAGAAGTATGAGCCACTCCTTTTGATTCTCTCAGAAAAGAGCAGCATATTTCACCTCATTTCCATTCATTATCTACAGGAAACCTGCATCCCATATAATATACCTCTTACAGGTTTGTTAGCACAGCTCAAACCTACCCTAAAACCCTCTCTGAACAGTGTCAATGGAGGTAAGGTTTCTTGCATGGCTCTTATTTATATTGTGTACTCATTGTTTAACATGTTTGGGGTTTGAAGGCTTTCCTGCATCAAAATTTGAAGAAGTAAATCTTACGGAACCAAAACTTGTAGGACGGCTTTATGGTAAGCAATCTTTCTTAGATAGTTCATGCATAAAAAGAGCTTAATTTTTTCTCTGCAGAGTGATTAATTACTGTACTGATTCATGGGTTTTTCGACAGAGAGACATGCAGCAGCAAACATCTCAGTTGGATCATATGCAGTAAGTGAAAGCAGAGGATTAGAGGGAAAGCATTATATGATTTATGAAAGAAAGGGTGGACATGGACACAAAGGGAAGGGAAGTTCTGGCGGTGGAAATACTGCTCATCATCCTAAAGCCAATAAAGGTCCAGCTTCACTATCATCAAGCATTAGTTTCATGTCTGCTATTGCAGTAAACTTAGCTTTCATGGCAGTATTGCTGCTTGGGGTGTTTTAGTGTATCAACCAACAGGCCGACACTTTGAAGGCCTGCCAACTATCAATGGTATCTAGGATTTTGTTTGTTTCATGAGCATCTGTCCTCTCATATTCATGGAGAGCCAACATGTTATCTTGAAGTTGGCTCCATTTGTGATAAATTCTGATTATTTTATTAAAAAGTGTTTTACAACTTCTCTCTTGCTCTTCTAAAGTTTATTTTAATACATAAATAGATTCAATCTTAATTTAGACGAAGTTTATTGTAATATATATTATGGTTGATTAAGTAATTTTAAATTAAAAATAGAAAATTATTTAATCACGTAATAATACATTATCATTGAAATCCAATTTGATATTTATTTTAAGTGTTTATGAATTTATGGGCGTATAACTTTTAAGGTTTATAATCAGCCTTGCATAATGGCAGAGGGGAAGCACTTCTCAACAGAGTAGGCTTTTTGTGGTAGCATTGCTGCCAATAAAAGCAACTCTTATCAACCAACAGGCCAAAAGTTTGAATAGTTTTTGGGATTTGGTTTCATGAGCATCGCTCCTCTAGGCTTGTGATATTAATTGGATAACTTGGCTATGATTGTTTCGCTTGTAAGAATTGGGCTCTCTCTCTTTACTTCTCTAGTTTTAATCCTCACACACAAACTTCATTTAAAAGATGAGGATGTATTAGATCTGAATTCTTAACCACCCCTTTTATTAAGGGAAAGCCCTTAAGATATATAGCTCCATGGTTAATAGGCAATTCATCCATGAGATATCAAATTGATTGCAGATCTCTCAAAATGTTGCTTTAGAACAGAGCTGCAGAGCTCCAAGCTAGAAAGGCAACCTAATGTAAGTTAGCACTATCTGACAAAATCAGCATCATTAAATCAAATTAGCACTACAAATTTTCCAAAGTCCATAAACGTGAATTGACATATAGAATGCACTAAATCAAGTTTGCATTTGTTATAGTTTAAACGCAGCAAGGTTTGTAAATACATGATAAAAATTCACCACCAAATAAAAAATGTTAATTCTGAAAAGTTTCTAATGTGGTGTTTTTAAATATCATAAAAGAACTTCTGAAACAGTTTCATGTGTTCAGATTGTAGAGAGATGGCAACTGATAAGCTCCCATCATTTGTAGGGCTTGGCAATACAAATGATAAGCCTTCATATGCAATCCCACCAGGCCCCATAAATATGGGTCGACCCCAACCAAAATCTGCATCATGTATTGGCAGTCTAACCCAACTAGTAATCCCAAGATTTGGACACCTAAATGTATGGGCACCACGAACTAATGCTGATAAATCAGGCTGAAGCTCTAGGTAATCGAGGGCTGACCTTAAATAGTCGTTGTCCATTCGAACCAAGGCATCATGAATCTGGCCAGCAGCATACCATATAGGCTTTGACTGGAGATCACCTGCTACTGCCATTGGTGTGGCTGTAAATATCACATTCCCAAAGTAACCAGGTGGAAGTGGGGGGATTAATCTAGCACGTCCGTCAGTTGCTATGTACAATTTAGTCTCTTGATCATCAGATAAGCCGCGTGCCTTGCATGCAGATCTCCAGACATGACCCGCCAGCATCTCATATGAGCTATAGTTGATAGTGTTACCATCTTCTTTGGCCTTGGCTTTGAGGATGTTGAGCTGGTCCCGCGTCAACTTAAAAATGGAGACAGCAGTAGGCTCAGAAACTGCTGGTGGAGGAGTTTTCAGGGAAGGAGGCGGCTGGTATTCCATGTGTGGGAAAGTAGGCTGAGGGGGATCCTGTGCTCTGAGCAGAGTCCGGTCAATGAACAGGGTGATGTTAACATCAAGACCACGAGCAATGTCTGACCATGTGTTTACAAAGTGAAGACCAGAAAATCCATCTGCCGCATGGTGTTGCATACCTACACCAAGTGAAACTCCACCACATTTGAAGTGAGTAACCTGCGAAAAACAAAAACAATTGTCTTGATAAGCAAACTAAAGTTCCAATGGCTAAAATTGACTCAAGTGATTTGAATTTAGTAGATGTATAATTACTTCTTCATTACCACAAATCTGATTCCCCAAATGGATTTCAGCTATAACCTAGGTGATTTGGCATGTAAAAACCACTGAAAGATGTTTACAAATATGAAACTCTGTACATGTTCTGATCGGAAAGCCTCAACTCAAACATGTACATGATAAGTCTTAGTATACACCTAGATGACAAGCAATATAAAAAAACAAATCCCAATGCATCCTCTCAATATTGCCTTCAGAGTAAGTTGCATGCATAATCCACAGTTCTCAGACCATAAAGACATGACAAACGTACTCACAAAACACCGTGTTCAGGGATAAGCTTTAAAAGTTCAATTTTCGATCCTTTGCCTTCCCCGGGTTCCTCATCTTGTTAATGTAGCTACTGATTTACATTCTTTGTAATTATTTTTTTTTTAATTTATAAGAAACAGTTAAACTGAATTAAAGAAGAGATTGGGGTAGGTACATCTTGGACTAGAAATCCACAAAGAGATCAAAAATCCCATCAGAGTAATAATTTTAAACTAGAAAGTGACACATGTCTAAGCTAATAGTTCCTTCCCTGTGCCAAAATAAACAAACTATACAAAGTTCACCCAAAACCTCTGTCAATAAGATGTAAGAGGAAAAACTAAGTCCTTCGATCAGTGAATCTTAGGTGACCTGAAGATGGGTAGCAAGTAATATTAAACTCATTCAGCTCAGTTCACCATTTGAACCTTTTTCTTTATGAATACATAATTATGTGAAGTGCATGGTTAAAAAATAATTTTACCAAGCAGCAAGCAATTAAACTTGGTCTCTTCTGATGGAACTGCATATTAAACTCCCCCCTTTATTTTCACAGGCACACCTAAGTTTCAGATTCCGAGGCATATTTGAAACATATGGGAAAAGGAACACTTTGTTAAGTGACACAAGCAATTATGAACCAAGTTGGTCAGATGCTCAAGTATGTTAGGTGACACCATAGCTTCAGAGGGATAGCACCGATTTGATTTATGTGGGCATGTGCTTGCTGAAACAAGCAAAGCAATAGGTGGTGTACAATCATCAAGATGAAAAACAAGGTGCAAGTGCAATTCATTTGTCTCTACCCGCCTAAAACAAAATCATTAAGTATGTTAGGTGACACCATAGCTTCAGAGGGTAAGCAACAATTTGATTTATGTGGGCATGTACTGGCTGAAAAAAGCAAAGCAATAGATGGTGAGCAATCATCAATATGAAAAACAAGGTGCATGTGCAATTCATTAGTCTCTACCCTCCTAAAACAAAATCATTCAATTATAATCATATGGCATGCAGTAACATTAAATTGCACATTGACACAGTTGCTTAAAAGTTATGAAAGTATAGTCACATCAAGAAGAGCTCGTAATGTGAACGTGGTGAATTGATTTGAAAGATCCCCCACCTCAACCACCCCAAGGACCTCCAACATGAGCCACCACTTCAAGTTGCTCTGTTCATTATGTTGATGTGACATTTTAACTGTCAGCCTATTATAGAAAGAACAGTATTGGGCTCTAACCTATTTGGAAAACGATTCACTCTATTTCATTTCATTGCAAAGTAGTTAACTTCTAATACACACCAAATAAAAACAGCCCTTTTTAATAGCTATTAAATTAAGAAACATCGAAACAAATAAATGTGCAAGCCATAATATATAAAGAATTGACCACCAAAGACTTTTGTTACCTGTATCACAATCAACTCAAGTAAACATTTCAATCACAGTTTCTTTTTAAAATATCCATGCAAATGATTTCCCCCACAAAAATCAGATACACATAATTGATTATTTTTTATCTTATTTTAAAATTAATCAATTAGATATTACCATCTCAATTTGTATTGTATTAGATAAGTTTGTTAGTATTAATCTTCCATAAAACAGCAATCATCAGTATACAGGATAAACTACTGTAATAATTTTTTTCCAACTAAATAATCAGGAACTTGCAATATTGCGAAACCCAGTAATGTTACCGAGCCATTAAGAATAAATGGTATAAATTGATTAAAAATTCCAACACAAACCCAAATTACCAAACCGGTAACGATACCTCAACAGTAACACAGTCCGCAAGTCAATGTTTAGGTAAAATATAAATTCTTGTAAGATTTACAATATTTATAATATAATAAATCATCGCGACAACGACCCGGCACCATAATAAGGTAAACAAACTCAACACGGTAACGTTACTTGAATGTCAAGAAAAAATTATAAAAGTACCTGTAACACCAATAGGGGATACGTAGAGATCCCGCCGGAGTAATCCACTGTCGGAATGAGCTGCTTGAGCTCTAAAGTGGGCGCAAAGTCACCAAAATCATCAATAACAGAGGGAGTTTCGGCCTCAACAAACAAGACGCCTTCAGCATTACAATCGATCTCAATCCTTCCATCTTCGTCACGCTTTAACCGCCCCGCCATTGGGTAGAACGGCACCAGAGCCTTGCCGAGAGCCTCCTTGAGCAACTTACCATCAAAGAAGTTTATGGCCCCGGTGGGCCGGTAGAAGTAAACGCTGGGAGTATGAAATCGGGGAACCACCAGATCGACGTTGGAGTTCCACAGAGATATCCTCGGCGTCTCCGCCGACGGCGGGACCATCGTCGACTCCTTCACCGTGATTATCATTTTGAAAAATAACGATGTCGGCGCCGGGCTGGGGAATCCAAATTGGAAAGTTGAGTTAGCTTAGAAATGTAAATGAACGTTGAATAGGAGTCAACATCGCCTGACACAAAAAGTCAAGTTTCTTCTCAGTAGTGGAAAACCTCAGTTTCTTTGACAAATATACTAGGCAAGACAGCATCACCGGAAAAGACAAAATAAAGAATATTTTAATATTTTCTATTTTTTGTTTGATTAATTATTGGCTGGGAAAGATTTGTATTCCACCAAATAGCTCTTCAAACAAACACCGGAATCCATAAGAGAAGACAAACAATACACGACGAATCCGTTTGATTATTGTCTAATTTAAAAGACAAAAAGGTATTTGCAGCAAGATTCTAGGTGAAGTGAAACAGAGAAAGAATTTTTCGATTTCATACGTAAATTTTTTATGCTCAGTGAACAAACAATGAACATCAAAACGACGATGTTTCACGATTTAAACATGATTAATCAAAGAAGAAGAAAAACGGTGGAAGAAGGAAAGAAACGGAATTACCTGAGGTGAGGAATGGATGAATGAAGAATGAAATGTTAGTATAGAGAAAGAGGAAGACGCAGAGCGGTTTATAGGAAAAGCTGTCTTCTTCCTCGGAAAAAGAAAGACAAGTGTTGCGTCATTCACCAACCCCCAGGCCCCACTCTACAAACGCTGACCGTAACCAACTGCCACGTAGGCACCCCAACGCACGCTCATCAAGTCCCTCTGCTCAATCCATTTCCCTGCCTTGTCTTCTCACCTGTTGTTTCTTTTAATATTGTCTATTCTTTTTGTTTTTTTAATGTAATTCAAATTCCAAAATTACATTTAATACTTTAACGCGGGAAATTTGTTTAATTTGACTGAAAAATATAGGTAAAAAATCATATCACAAGTGAAAATAGATAAAATTTTAACAATAATAAATAATTATTTTTTCCATTTTAAATAAAAATAAATAGATCATCCAAATAAAAAATAAAGAAATTCAATCCAAAATGAAAAAGAAGTTGGTGAGATGGTGACCTAAGATTGGCAAAGGCAGAAAGCCAGAAACTGCCTGAATCTTGCCACTACTAGCGACTTTTATTATGACGTTTATCCTCAAACTCAACCCCACATACCATGACTCCCACTTTCGTCATCACGGAGTTGGTGACATTTCCCACCAAATTCATCTTCATTTACAATTTTCATTTTTAGCATTATATTTATGCTTATTGTAAAAGTACTAAATGCCTTATGAATTATGATAGGAATTCTTTTTTTAAGTTCATAACTTTTTTTATTTTGTGTAGAGTTTTCGAAATCTATTTTAAGACTATAAACGAACTGAATGAGTGATTTTAAACAATCTCACAAAGAAAATATAAATAAATTATTATATACAATGCATGATTTTATAAAAAGCTAAAAAGACACTAAAACTATTTACGTCTGATGTGATGATAAAAATTCTTAGAGGATTTTTAAATATATCCTCTTATTATTAGAAAGGTTAAACGACTATTTTTCACCCAAATTTTAATGTACTCTCAAAATCACATTTACAAAGTTTGAAAAACTTAAAATCTCATTCATGAGTCAATAATGGTTAAAATTTTTTGTTAAAAGTAAGAATAAAATTGTTATTTTATTAATAATATTAAAAATATAAAATTTATTGTATTTTTCTCTCTAATTTTTAAAAACTAACAATTTTACCCTTATTTAAAGTTTTCTAACTTTCAAAACCTATGATTTATTTTCTAAAGTTTTTTTACCATCAACGACAACGCTTCAACCCACCATCTTCGACCACTAGATTTTCACTCTCCAGCGTAAGAAGATGCAACAAAAACTCTTTTTCGTCAATTCTTTTAGAATCGACAAAGATGTATCTTTGGGAAACTCTAAAGAGATAAAAGGTGGTTGGAGATTTGTAGGTTGAAGCGTTATCTCCGATGGTTGGAGAGTTTCTAAAAAGTAAACCCTATATTTTAGGAGAGAAATGCTACTTTTAAAAGTTATAAAACTTTATGCGTGAAGTTGTTAATTTTTAAAACTTTGAAGAGGAAACATAACATATTTTATATTTTTTTAATATTATTAATAAAATAACGATTTTATCTTTACCTCTTTTAATAGAAATTAGTTTATGAGTGAAATTTTAAAATTTCAAATCTCTAAATGTGTATTTGGATTAACATTAAAACTTATGTGGGAAATAGTCCTTTGCCTATTAGAAAATACAATATTACTTCTCGAACTCCAAGTTCGTGATTATTTATCAATTTCTGTAGACCGATTATCTTTTAATAATAGAAATATTTTCTTTCATACTAATAGAATTTGTGTTATTCTATTAAACTTTAAAGGAATTTATTATTTGGTTCTGCACCAAGGGAGCAGTCCAATTCGAGTGAACTGGAAGTTAATCAAAAGCAAGAATGCACCATCGCAAGGAATAGTATGTTAAAAGTTAAAATTTATTATTATCAAGTATAAAATAGAAAGAGAAATACTACATTTATTTATAATAAATATTATTTTGGTATTATTAATAATGTATTACTGTCTTAATTACTGTCTTAAAAATTAAATATATTATTATAATAAATGCTAAAAGTTACTATAAAATTGATAGTAGAATAGAGAGACTATAAGAAGGATATACATAATGAAAGAATAAAAGAAAGCAAACATTTGATTTTTTAAATATTTTTTATAATAAAGAGAATATCTTTCCATTATAATAATAATGAAGTCACTTACAACAAAAAAGTTACAGGAGGTAAAACATGAGAGAATTTGAAATGCATGGTGGAGAAAGCTACGGAACACAAAAAGTCGGGGAATTGAGGGTGTCCATTATGGTTCAGAATTACAGTTATACCTTTAGGTTCGATATTATATTTTAATTATTTATTTAAGTGATAGTTGTCAAATTCTAAATGATTTTGATTTCTCTGTTGGGCCATATCAATTTGACTTATTAGGAAAAAACCAAACAAAGTCCTAGAAGAAGCCGAAGCTGGAGTGGACCGGCGTGAGTAGTTGGACTTTGTCATTGTATAGTTATGTCCCCAGCATGATAAAGTTGTGTCCTCAGACGTAACTTTATCACGACAAATTCAATTAGATATGGTTCGGATTGATTTCGGCTCGGTTTTATCAGATTTTTGAGCTATGTTGGGCCTTAGATCCATACAGTGATAAACTTTCAGGTTAAGTTGGGCTATATAATTTTTAAGGCCTAAAGCTTAGCCGTGTATATGGGGTTGTGCAGGCATAGACTGGCCTACAGACAACTAATTTAAACAATTTTTTTAAAATTGTTACATGATAAAAAATATTATAAATTTATAATATAATATAAATTAATTAATTTATATATTGTATAATTATAAACATAAATAAAATATATAGATCATATCATTTATTTACTCATCCTCAATGTCTAAATTTTTGAATTCATTTAATATTATATCTACTTATAATATTTTGTAATGATTAAAATAAAATGATGAACACAACAAATTGTTATTTACAAATTCAAACAATTTTTGAAAAAAAGTTGATAAGAGAAAATGAGATTGAGAATATAATGAAATAATAGTGATTTAGAGATTTATAAATAAAATTGGAAATAAAAAATATTTGGATTAATTTCTATAAAAAATAAAAAAATTTAAAAAATAAAATAAAACAATGGCGATAGCCATAGGCTTCTACTTGTGGTAGAAACAACTAAAACTTTTGTCATTTTAATTTTTTAATTGTTCGGTTAGGTTGGTCTATGAGTTTAATATTAAAACTCAAAGTTTAACTCGAAATGCCCATAGTCAGATCTGACATATTATAGTGCTGGGCTTGAATTCTAGACTTCAGGTGAAACCTCTATTTTGGCTACTGCAATTAACATGTCTAGTTTTCAACGATCAATCTTATAATTTATTTATTAATGATTTTGCTATAAAAATAAATATGTTATTTTTTAATTAATAAAATTATATATTTTATTATATATATATATATTTTATATATTATCATATAATTAAATTATTTTAAATTAAAAATAAAATATTATTTAATCATATGATAACACATATAAAAATATATATTTATATATTAAAAAATATATATAATATTATTTTTTTATTCACTCATGGAAAATTCCGTAAGGAAGAACATCGGCCCGGTAGATGTGGCCCTACTCACATATTTCATCGTTCAAATTCATCTTTAGTATCTCCCCTTTATCTAATGTTATGCTCCTCGATTATACTCCGGAAAAAGGGTAATATTTGAGGGCCAAGTGGCTTCTTTCCATAACTTGGAGCATTTATAAGCTTTCACTTATATTATTTTAAAAATTCAAAAGCTCACTTTTTTATTATATTTTTATGTTAAAATTATCGTTTAATTAAAAATATTTTTTTTAAAAATAAAATTTTATTATATTTTTCTTTCTTAGTTTAAAAAATTAATAATTTCTTTTTATTTAAAGTTTAAAAAATAAGTATTTTTTTCTCTTTTTTTGATGGCATATCCGTTCCAAACATTGATCAGCCTTCCCATATCTTCTCTTCTCCCACTAAAGCATGTTGATCCATAGCTATTTATTTATCAAAAATATGAAAACAATTAGTTGTTACTGAGTTTTTTCACACATGATTCGATAACTCTTTAAAGAGTTTTTATTGTCCCTCCTATAATCAACCATAAACCCACCACCTTAATATAATATATTGTTTATGTTGATGGAAGTACCGATATGCATTATGTCACGATATATAATAATGTTTTATGATTAATATAACATGGTTGAAGATTAAACTGATGCTACATGGAATAATTCAGACTCCCTATTAATAATAATGTCATACGGTGTCAGGGGGATGAAAGAGTAATATTTCATTTAGAAGATTGACTGGAATCTCCACATACTATGCAACATGTGTAAACACATGACCTTATGCAAATTAAAGCACAACCGAAGTGATCATTGATACAAACCTTAGGAGAACCACACCTCAAAAGCTAACTATTGAGATGGGAGAACTCAAGATCATATAAACCCCACACTAGTTGTTCATACTTTTCAATGTGAGATCCAAATCCAATACCTTGCACTTGAGATTCTAACATACCACCAGCTTCGTAACCCCAACGCCCACATAGACTAGTTGTGCGTTAGCTCCTTGTTAGCCCCGGACGAGCACTGCAATACCAACATCACCACCCGTACCGCACGATTGTAACTGGGAGACATGGTGATAACTCTGATACCAAATGATACGAACCTTAGGAGAACCACACCTCAAAAGCTAGCTATTGAGACGAGAGAGCCCAATGTCATATAAACTTCATACTAGTTACCCATATTTTCTAATGTGGGATCCAAATTCCATATCTTGCACTTGGGATCCTAACAATCATGGCCTTCTATTTCATGCCAACATAATTTCTATCTTATTGAACATGCTACCATCTCATACAACTCACAAATTATCGAATACAACTTGCATTACGTGATCCAAAAGTAAAAAAATTAAGAGCATTATCATATTATAAATAAAATAACATTATTTTATAAAACAAAGTCATATACATATGGAGATTATAACTGTAAAGTTGTTATTAAAAAGATGAATAACACTATATATATAAATAATGAAAGTAGACTTAAATATAAATGAAGATGTCTCATTATGTGATTAGGTGTTATTTTATAACAAAATCAAATTTTTTTAATCACATGTAACATCTCTCCCGTTGATACAATACTCCGTCCATTGAAGTGAGATTCATATTTCTGATATAATAATCCGACTTATTTTCAAGATATTGTTCAAACATGTAATATCTCTCTCATACTTTACCGATATAGGACCCGTCTCTTTTTTACAAAGTTTATCATGATTTTGTTTTTAAGTTTTACAACAAAAAATACATTTTGATAGTTTAAAAAATTTACAAACAATTTAATCAGTTTAATCTTCTTATTCAAAACGATGTAAGATGTACATATACCAACATCTTTTTTGTATTTTATCAATATAAGATTTGCTTAAGAGTATTATATATTGTTTGTACATATAGTTTTATTGTAAATAGATATTGTTTATTTTGTTTGAAAAATACACAAGTATTATTTAATTTTAATTTTCAGAAAAAATATATATCAACTCAAGGTTTATAAAGATGACACAAGAAAATTTCCAAATGTTTAACATTTTAAATAAACTCAAGAGCTTATAAAAGAAAATCAAACTTTAAGCTTCTCAATAAAAAATTAAAATTATAAGTAATTTTAGATTATTTGATTGCTTTTTAGAACGGTTTATAAGATTTTGCATAAATTATTTTATGAATTATTAGTGAAGCTCGATGTTTGAGGCTTATTAAAAAATTATCATGACTAAATAGTTTATATATGTTAAAATTCTTATATTTTCTTAATTATGTAATTAATAAATTTTCAGAAAAAAAAAACACTAAACTCAGTTTAAATAAAATTTATATTTTTTAAAATAAACTCCATACGAATAAATTGTATGAATAAACTTTATTCAAATAACTAGAACCAAGCCAAAATCTAAAAAATGTCAACATTCTTAAAATTATTTAAATTATAATCAAATTATTTTGACTTATTATATAAACGGAATGTTGTAAGTAATTATCACATTAATTGACATGTGGTTGTCGAAATCTAAGACTTTTAAATTACGTCATATTACGTGTAAGAAAATACAAAATAATATAAAAAATCTAGGTAATCACGTGGAACGCAAGTGACACTGTAACTGGTTTCGCTCCAAAAACTGTATGCCGAAACAGAGACTATGATTTAGGTCCGCGAATCAAAGGTAAAACTACTTTTCTCCTTTATCTCACTAACCAGCTCCACATCTCGCTCTCTGTTCAAACTGAACGGGCGTCCAAATAACAGTAATTATTGTTATTATTATTATTTTTAAATTTAAATTTTACATTTATTATTTATTTTCTATGTTTATTCGTCTCTTCAGCTAATGCGATCTCCATTATTAATTTCTTGTGTTTTCATTCCATCTTACGTCCGATTTTTCTTGCTTTTGTTGTCGATTTTCATGATCCGCTTGTTTCTCGAGACAACGCTAGAAAAATTGAAAACTTAAGAGAACGTGCCGTGTTTCGTTTAAAACCGTTGGATGTTTAGTGCTTAGTTTTTTTGCTAAGAACTGAATTTCCGTTCCGTTTTACATTTTTTTTTTTGTTTCTTTTGTTGTTATTCTTGATACGTTTGTTCCCGAGAAAATGCGAGAAAGTTTAAAATGTTAAGAGAAAGAGCTGTTTTGCGTTCAGAGCCGTTCGTTGTTTAGTGTATTTCCATTCCATTTTACTTTTTTTTTTTTTTCTTTTCTTGTTAATTTCCTGATCCATGTGGTTCTCGAGAAAACGGGAGAAATTTGAAAACTTAAGGGAAAGTAATGTATTGCGCTTTGCGCTTAAACCGTTGACAGTTTGGTGCTGAGTTTCCTAATTAAGTTTGTGGAGTTAATGACACGTAATTTTCATGTGTTTAATTTCGTTGTTTTTCTTGGAAACCGAAGGGATCGTTGGTTTCAGCTCGTTTAGAGGATCCGTTGTGTTATTTAAGTTGATCAGGTTATCCAACTGATTAGAAGATTGTTGGTGTGAGTTGTGTTGTTGTTTGTTCGTGAACTGGACTATGTTTTTTCTTAAAATGGAAAGCTTAGGAATAGAGAATGTGTTTGAACGTAAATGAAAGAACGACAGGTTTTGTGATGGTTTTGGTGTTTGATAGGTTATTTTGTGTGTTGCAGATTGAAATGGGGGTATATCTGAGCCACCCTAAAACTGAGAAGTTCTCTGAGGATGGTGAAAATGAGAGTCTTCGATATGGGGTGTCGTCCATGCAAGGGTGGCGTGCCACAATGGAAGATGCTGTGAGTACTTTATTATATAAATTATATTGTACTGGTGGATATTGATATTGAAGAGCAACAGAAAACTTACAAAAGGACAGTAATTAGTATTTTGACATGTAGAGCTCATGTGATATGGGGACATTGGTATCAATTCAGATCAATAATATAGTACGAGTCCTGACTTAAACCCTTAATATATGTTTGCATTTGCTGTATATAGTATTTGGGTTTTTAGCATACATGTTGAGAAAATAAGATTGGCATACACTCTCCATATTTAGTTTGTTAATACAGGAGCACTATGGTAAATTAATAGGTTAGTTACAATGTGTTAATGTCTCCTTCCTGTCGTTGTATTGTTGTATTACCATTTATGATTTGTAGCTAATTTTGTGTTGCGCTGTGTGGACAGTGTTGATGTCATGTTGATTCAGTGTCATTTTGGTTTGTCCAAAAGAGGCAGCAATTTGAAAATCCCCTGGAGTCTCTTAAAGCCTTGGAAATGCATGGGAGCTTTTAGTAGGAAAAGAAGCTTGGATGATATTTATGTAGTCCTCGTAAATTGTTATTTGAGTATGACGGTGCTCTTTTAAGCGCTAAGACCATACAGAGACGGTAGCCTGATAATGCAAGAATATATTTATGATGAAGTAGATACTTATTAAATATTGCTACCCACTGGCTTACTGCTAAATTTTTCAATAGATGTCTATGACTATGCTATAGCCCTTATTCCATAAAAATACAATAGTAATGATCCATAAATTATCACATTCTTACGGCAAAGTTATTTAATTATATAATTTGCATATCATTGCAATAAATAGTCTAAAGCCTTCTGATTTTGGTCAACTAATGACAACGGCAGATGATTTAGAAATGCTTTTCTTTTTATTTAGATTTAGGCTCCTTTTTCTTGAGAGAAATTGTGAATTTGAGAATCTCAGGTTTTCAGCTCAGTAGGATTGTGGTCCATTAATGGAGTCATTTGTGTACTAAAATTACCAAGTCTATAGGCGTTTTACTTTGGTACGGAATAGTATCAGTGTGCAATAAACTCTTAAAATTCCACTTTGGACCTGAATAACTTGATAGACATACAGTCAGTTCCAAATAAATCAGTGACCTATCAAAGTACGCTAGGACTAAAATTTGGTAAAACTATTCAACTAGATCACTGATGACTGTCATATATACTCTCAGCACTTTTTTCTAGGCAAAAAGGTATATATATCATTTCTAGATTTCCAAAGAAGAAAGTGTCATTGTAAACATGCCATTGACATTGTGTGAGAAGGCTTACGAATTTGAATCTGGTCATATTGATGTATCTCTGTTTTTGTATCATTGTTGTAGTTAGTACAATATATGAATTTGATGAAACAAAAACAACCTTATGTCTAAAGAAGCAAGTGAAATGTTGTTTGGGTTAAGTCAGATTTTGATTTCCTGTTTAGAGTAATTTAAATTCTCTTTTTTTATTGGTTGTTATTGTGGTGCCATGAAATGTTTAGATTAAGGTTATCTTTTTTATTCATTTTCATTAGAACCTGAAGCAAATATTTTCCCTACTGACAAAGGCACTTAATTATTCTTAAATTGTTTGTCATCATTATAACTTCATTCAGGTCAATATTATTACTATTATATATCATAAGTCAAAACTGGTATTATTGAGTTTTAACTGACATAAAGATGTGTTCTATTTTTCATAATATGCTGAGTGTGTTGGGAGATTGATGTGCCTTACTTGGGATTTGATGAGGAAATGCCTCTTTTAAATGTGCTCTGCTGTCTATATAATGTTGCATATTTCTCATATCTTTGGAGGAGGAACTAATGAAATGCAGCTTCATAATTTTCTGAAACAAATGCATCTGACTATATATGCAAAACTCATATGATTATTCTGCAGCATGCAGCTTATCCTGATTTGGACGATTGTACATCTTTCTTTGGTGTTTATGACGGACATGGAGGTTAGCATCCAAGTTCTGTAATTTTTCTGAATTTAATATATATATATATATAAGTATTATTTATTTAAAATTATATCCAATTGTACAGGGTATTTGTGGTCATTAGGAGATGGCATGACACTCAACTCACTTTAGAATGTCAACACTTTTCCTTAAATTTCACTGGAGGTTAATAATTTATGAAATCCAATCATGCTGTTATTTCCAATGGATAAGCAAATTCTAATATTTTTTTTCCTTCACCTTTCAATGTTAGTTAACTTTTAATGACAATTGTCATCGATCTTGATGAGTTGATTTATTTTCATTTATGAATATATGCGCACGCTTTTGCGATCAGCAAAATAGTTTTTTTCATGATTCAGTTTCGGCTTACTTCTGGGTAGTCTTTTGCAAGTTTGGGAGTCTTCTTAATATAACAATGATTTCCAGATCTTGTCATTGCACACAGTTAAAAGGTGTTTATGTTCTCATGGTTATTAATACTAGCAGTGTCAAGTTTTCTGGAGTTGCTGTTTGCTTTATCTAAAGTGACTTTTTTTTTTCCTCAAATAGTGGCGCGTTAGTTTAGTGAGGTAGCCATGACAAGTCTATTTTAAATAACAAATAAAAATAAATTAATCGAAATGCATTTTGTTTTATTATTTATCTTATAGTCAGTCTCAATAGGGTTGATGTTTGTACTCGGTATTATAAATGTCATGAAACACCTGGCATATACAAGATACAGTGGTTTTTTTCTGACTGATTTTTTTGTGGATATACTTTCTTGTTTAGCTAACACAGCATGTGATTTGTACAGTTATGTTTTTGCAACTTAGGAGGAGTTTATTAATTCTGATTATAAGGTAAAAACCTTAGATAATGATTTGGTTTGTCAGGGGTCTTCACATTGACTTTTGGCAAAATGCAGTTTTAATTTTTGTTATTTTCTATCTCATTTTCTTAACTTTTTTGTCTTTGGATGAGTCTCAAAGCTGAGTGCTTGTTTTTTTTTAACCTTTGCGTTAAGCTATTGTCTTGGAGATGAGAGGATTGAGCTATGCTATATTGGTCTTGACTGTGTCATTGATGGGTTCCTTGATGTTTCTGAAACCTTCATGGTATTATCTTTCTTTTTTATATGTTGGTGATATATTGTCATGTTTTGTCCTAACAAAGCCCATAAATCTGTAGGTAAAGCAGTGTCTAAGTTCTGTGCCAAGTATCTTCACCAACAGGTGCTCAAGCATGAAGCGTATTCAGCTGGAGATATAGGCACTTCTGCACAGAAAGCTTTCCTCAGGTTATTTGATTAGCATTATTTAGTATTTTCACACTTGGTATATTCTACAGATGCCTTAATGTAGTCAAGGTCCGAGTATGAGGCAGATGAGGTGTCCCTGTTCTGTAAGTGTCATGTGTTGTTTAGCTTGATATCTGATACTGGACTATGGATGTGCAATACTTCACTTTAACCGTGTTGCCGTCATGAACCTTTTCATGCATAGCATCATTAAAATTGAGCAATCACACTTCTGAGTATACAATTAGGTATACAAATGATGTGTCATCATATGATTGGATGTTACTTTATTCTTAAATCAAAATATTCAATCACATGATGACACATCATCTGTATACCCAATCGTATACCTAAAAGTGTGTGTACATAGTTTTATTGTTAAAATTTTTGCTTATTCCAATTTTTTTGTGAATTTCAATTTATATGAGATTTTTGTATCTAATACTTTTAGAACTCTTTTGTTGTTCCATTGTTAATATTTCCAATCTTTGGTGTTGGTATTGTTCTTTATTGCTGGACAGCATGACAACTTCTCACTGCATCTGATCGGTCCTATGTATTCTATCATTCATTCTGCATTATTGTTTTAGGGCGTACATTCATTGAAACAGCCTTTTTTTTTCTGTGGTTGCTTCAATTTTTAAGTCTTTTTGTAATTATTTTAATTTATAAACTGCCACGAAATTGTAATTTAGGATGATATTTGTTACTTTAATGATAAGTTTTCTTTTCTTTTTTTGTATGTCATAACCTTTATTTTATTCTTTTCATTTTCCAACTGGTGTACCGTTTTTATACAGAATGGATGAGATGATGCGTGGACAAAGGGGTTGGAGAGAATTAGCTGTATTGGGAGATAAAATGGATAAGTTTTCAGGGATGATTGAAGGGTTAATATGGTGTCCTAGGAGTAGTGAAGTTAAAGATCACAATGATGATTGGACTTTTGAGGAGGTATCTTACCGTGGGAAACATACTTTTTTAATATTATGTGGCAACGGAACAGTTTTTCTACCTTTTGATTAGTTGATTTCTTTCAGCAGATGGGAGCATTAATATTCATGTCTATGTTTTAATGCTGAGACATGTTCAATTCAAGCTATCATTTTTTCTTATTTAAAATTACTTCATAAAATCATAAATTTTGGTGAATCTACTCTAAGTTTATATCTGAAATTTTGAAAAATCTCTCTAAGATAGAGTGCATGTTACTCACATGAAAACTCAAGTTTGCCAAAAGTGTGAAAAACCATCAGCTTGTGCCATCTTAGAAATATGTGCTTTACAATTTAACGCCTATACATCTTTTAATGCCTTTTCTTATGTATATATAAGGCCTATATACAGCTTTTTAATGCTTCTATGCATTTACACTCATGAAGAGTTGTGGAAATCAGACAAGAACTTCTCATGAGTGAGGTTTTGGAATTGCTAAAATTTACTTGAGGATGGAGGAAAAAGAGACAAGGGGCTGCAGTTAGGATACCCTGGGTTATAATGTTGTTAGTTCTTATTTTTCTGTATTGCTTTATGACATCTTGTTCATATTGTAGATTCTCGGTCGTAATTAAATTTGTTGTTTCATATAAAATAAAATAAATCATATAATGTAATAAAAACTTGAAGAAACAAATGAATAAGGAGAAAGTGAGTTGGTCATTATTTTCAACCTTTATATGTAAGAGATTCCCGAAGCATTTCAGTGGTAAGTAGGCTATGCTAAATTCATATCAGTATTAGGGTTTTAATATATAACTGAAAGTAGATTTTTTTTTCATTTGTCTTATGCATCTTTAAAATATCTGTGAAAGAGATGCGTTCTGGTGATTTGCCATTTTTCCTCCAAAATGGAAACACTATGGGTTTTAGTTTTGTATGTAATTTTTCTAGTGCTTGTCCAAATTCCTTCGTTTTATATCCTAGTCCATTTACTTGATTGGTTGTTGAGTTATTTGCTAGTTAGAATTTTATAGATTTTTTATAACATGATTTTGTTGTGTAAATAGGGCCCTCACTCAGGTTTTCATGGACCAACTTCCGGAAGCACAGCTTGTGTTGCAATCATTCGAAACAAGCAACTTCTTGTTGCAAATGCTGGCGATTCTCGTTGTGTGTTATCAAGGAAGGGTCAGGTATTTTAGTACTGCATGTGTGTGTGTGTGTGTGTGTGTGTATCCTTTTAGGCCTTTATAACATTCAATTCCGCCCCCTGCAAACTGAGATATTTGAAATAATTGAATAAATATTTTTAAAATTGCTTCTTTTGTAATTAAGCAACATACTTACTGATTGATCAATTATAGCACCTGCTGTTGGCCCTAGGACATATCTAAGTAACTCCTGGCCCACCAATTGACTCATGAACTCGTCTGTAAATCAAACTCACATCATGAGGGTTTTTCCTTTTTATATATTTAGTAATCTCTCAATCATGTCCCAACATGTTCACCGAGTTACAAACTAAGACTACTGTTGGACCCTACTTTTTTGCTAGTAGGGAACCTTGTGAGATATAATACCTTAAGAAGGTGCCCTCAAGGGAGATAGGTCTTGACTCTTGATTGGAACCAAGGGCTTTAACTGCTCAGCGCAGCCTTTGGGGATTACTGCAGTATGCAATGTTCATTATCACTAATACTATACTTACAAAGTTGGAATCCCAGGTGATGTGGCAATTGAATTTGGCAACACTAAGTATAGGATGATAACTGATAAGGTTTGTGAAAATCAACTGCCAAATTGCTGCCACATTGTTTGGTATATAAAACTGGGATCCAACTTCGTTACTGTATTATTGTTCTTTCCACACACTCCTGATCATGCCATAAGGTTACACTTGCAACCATCACTGGTTTTAGTCCCCGTGTATCATAAGATTAGATGTTAGCCCAGTGGTTGCACCTGAACCTATCACTAGTTTTTTTCTCTTTTAACATAAGGCTGGACGTTATTCTTGATGTTATGCTGAGCTATGACTCCTATATAATGTGGTACGTCTAAATTTTGCATGTGTTGTTTTTATTGAAATCATTTTGTGCAGGCTCATAACTTGTCGAAAGATCACAAGCCTGACCTTGAGGTTGAGAGAGATAGGATAATGAAAGCTGGTGGTTATATACAAGCTGGGCGTGTTAATGGAAGTTTAAACTTGGCAAGGGCTATTGGTAATCAAATTTATTTCAGCCTCTTTTGGAGGGGAGATTTTAGAGATTTCCTTACTCTTAATTTCAACTCCTTTAGCTATCAAATTTTTGTTTGTTACCAGGAGACGTGGAGTTCAAGCTGAATAAAGCTTTGCCTGCTGAAAAGCAGATTGTGACTGCCAATCCGGATATAAATACTGTACTTTTCTTGAGTGCTTGTGAATAATGTTGTATTTGGCTCACAAATTTTGCTACTTTGGGCAATGGATCCATTGAGGATTTTTTATTTTATATTTATATAAATTGTCTACATGTGTTTTGTGTGTTACTTTCTAATTATTATCTTCTGACCCCTTGAATTAGATTGAGCTTTGTGATGATGATGAGTTTCTGGTTATAGCTTGTGATGGGATTTGGTAAGTTACTTCCGTCTTTTAAATTATATATTTGTATGGTTGTATAGTTGCCTGTTAAAAATCTATTTCCCTCGAGATGCTTTCTTCCTCTCTCTTGAAATGCTCTCTAAACACTCTATGGGCTGTACTAGAGTTAGTATTTATTATTACTAAAATCTCTGAGGACTTGAGCCCAGTTCCCCAACTTTGCTTGAACTTGATTAATGGCAAGTAATATTCTTTATTACTCACGAACTTGCTCTGCATTGTGTTTGTTATCCTTTTTTTTTTTTTTCCCAACTATTGCTCCTGGAGCTGTTGATATTTCTTACGAGCCAAAAAGGTGCATGTCTTAAGTATCAGTTTCACTTGACTTAAAAGTCCATATTACTAAATGAGCGAGAGAGTTATTCTGGATTAATGGCAGAATAGGCCCTCTTTTAGAGCCTTGAGACCTCATTTCTAGTATTGAAATCCTTCTTGGTGCACTTACAAGTTGTGTTTGGTGTGTTGATTTCTTGGCAACTGCTGGAACTTGATTGAATGTAAATTCTGCTTACTTGATGAATTCCTGTCTTTTCCACTAGGGATTGCCTTTCAAGTCAACAACTTGTGGATCATGTACGGGATCAGTTGGCCACTGTGAGTTTATGAGATCCCTGGTGATATATTTTGGATGTTTAACATTGTGGTATCAAACATCTGTGATCACTCTATCTATGCAGGAACTAAACTTTCTACCATCTGTGAGAGAGTATTTGATAGGTGTTTGGCTCCAGTGGCTGGTGCTGAAGGATGTGACAATATGACCATGATCTTGGTTCAGTTTAAAAAACCTTTCAAAGCTGGTGCTTCTGTGGGTGATCAGCTGTCTGCTTGCTATCAAGCACATTCTCGAGATGAGCCATCTCCTTATGATCAACCATCCAAGCCAGTAAGAAGTGCAGCAGAGACTGAATCACAATCCAGGTCCGAAAGAAATCACACCAGGGCTGAATAATAATCTGAATCTGACAGAAATCTGGCAAAAACTGAACTGAAGTAAGAGGATCAATTTCTGCTGATAAATTGGTAATGCATTGTCTACCATCTGAAATCTCTGGTGAGGTAAAGAATTACAGGCCTCAAATTTTTCATATAGAAAGTGATTCTGAGGATACGATTGTAGATATTTAAAAGCATTTTCATTGATTAGATGAGCTTTGATGACTTATGTTGCGTAATTGTTTTGTGTGCACTTGTGCTTCATGTTGAGTATTTAAATTGCATATGACGAGCGGCTCAGAGGAAAAGCGCATTGATCAGTTTTAGGAGATGAATGGATCAAACACATCGACTATTCAAGCTACTCCCACAACTTTTAAGCGGTTAAGTAGAATTATCAATGGTTTGACTTGAAATCTTGATACTTTTCCCACAATAAATTGGTATTTTATTTTTGCAACTCATAGTTTCACAAAATTCACATCAATGTATTAGAAAGCTGCACAGAAAGCTGGATTTTCCACTATTCAAGCTACTCCCACAACTTTTAAGCTTGTTTATAAGTTGTGGGAGTTGCTTGAATGGTGGACAATCCAGCTTTCTGTGCAGCTTTCTAATACATTGATGTAAATTTTGTGAAACTATGAGTTGCAAAAATAAAATACCAATTTATTGTGGGAAAAGTATCAAGATTTCAAGTCAAACCATTGATAATTCTGCTTAACCGACTATCTTAATATTTATATATTTTATATTTGTGATCAAACCCAGCAAGCCACTTTGAAAATGATACTTTGTATTATATAAACACCCGGAAGTGATTGCTTGACAAGGATGGCATAGAATGGAGAACAAAACTTGGCATAAAAACCAATCAATGTTGCTTATATTTTTATGGCCAAAAGACTTATTTTCACACAAGGTATAGCCCATTCCTAAAAACATATTTTTGAGATTTTAAAAACTTAAATACCTATTCATTAGTTGTTAAACTTAACCAAAACTGTTAGTTATAAAAGATAAAATCGTTATTTTATCACTAAATTTTAAAACCTTCAAAGTTTATATTATTCTCTTATCTCTTTTAGTTTGAAAAACTAACAATTTTTATTAGGATTAAGTTTTAAAAAATTTACAGTTCCACCCAGCTCTAGATTTCATATTTTTCAAATTTTTTTCTTTTGTAGCCACCCTCCAAACGTTTTGAAACTTTGTTTCAACCCAATTTTAGGGTTTCATCTCTTATGGCTCTAAGGAATCTAATCGCTAGTCAATCTTCTCTGTTGAATTGGTTCATCATCCAAATGATGATTCATCATTTAGAAGTATTTATGATGGATGATGTTTTGTTATCTAGAATCGTCAACAAATGATGACGATTTGTCGTTCAGATTTAGATGATAAAAGATGATATTTTGTTATCTAAATCTAGACGACAAAACATCATCCACGTCCAAGAAGTTTTGTCTGGACGATGAAACATCATCTACACGCCATCTTTTTGTCAGATTTTTAAACAATGCCCTTTTTGCCAAATCAAAAGACATAGTACGAATGTTGTTTGTTGGCCGAATTAGTTTTTCAAACCCTAAGGGGGAAATAATAAATTTTTAAAACTTAATGTTAAAAAAAATTGTTAGTTTTTTAAACTAAGAGAAAAAATTAATATAAACTTTTAGAGTTTATAAATAAAATATATATTTAACTAAAAATTTAATAAAAGTTTAGAAACAAATGATTGTTTAAGTTTTTGAAACACTACAGATGAGACTTTGAAAATAAACTAAAACTTAAATAGGAATAAGTTTATTGACCTATTTTTTATTAATATATAAGGAAATGAATATATTCTACATTTGAATGGGCGTAACTGGTTTTGCAATTTGGCTTTGTTAGTGATGCCTCTTTCTTGGTTAGAACTGCTTGGATTTTTAACTTCCCATTTGCAGATAATTTTAGTTAATTCTTACATTAAGGCGTAATAATCCAAATTAGCATATTATTATAAAAAAGGTTTCTATTGGGGTTATAATGCCGTCCACGTTTTCTAATAACCAAGCATTTTATAAAGTAGAAAATCCGAAATTATTAAACACCTAAAAATCTAAAACACAAAAGACAATGAAAGTCAACCCTGATCTGCTTAATCCACATCTCCCATATTAATGTACAAATTTTATCCAACTTATAATTGTTAATCACATTTTTCTGATAAGTTGTATAACTACGACCATGGTTTTTCTGATAAGACACAACTCAACCCTAACTGGCCTAAAAATCAACCACCACGTGTCACAAATTCTTATTTTGTATTTATGTGAATACACGTGACGTCAACCTCTTTATCCAAACATTACCGTGCAAAATTTTCGGGATCTCGACCGAACAAACGGATGCCACGAATTCACCACATCACTCGGGTTCTTTTATCCAGTCATTCAAAACGAATCGTTTTGCAGTTCTTAAACTTCCGTGCCCTCCAGGTTAGTTGATGCACTTTTTGTCCCTCAGCGCGTCACAATTTCCACGTGTCTTCACAAGTGTCACTGTTTCACTGCACCAATCATTTCTTGGCTAATTAATTGCTTTATTTTCAATCCCAGTCATTTCTTAATGTACTTTTGCCCCTAATCTTATAAAATTTATACATTCCACCCATTATTGGTGCACATTTCAGGCATATAATTAGTTGTACTGTCAAGGTTTCACTTAGCATTAAATTATTCACTTAATTAAAAATTATTAAAATATCCTTATAATTACCAAAAATCATATAAAATTATAAAAAAAACCCTTTCAATGGGAATTTTTTAATTTTTTTAAATAAACGGGTGAATTTAATACTAAATGAAAAAATATTTCTTTAAATTTATTTTTATTTAAAAATTATTATGATATTATAAAAATTTTTACTTGATGTTAATATGAAATATATTAAATAATAGAAGTTTCTAAAGAAACTTATATTTCAAAGTGACGATCCTAATCTTAGCTTCCAAGCAAAAACTTGGTAGCTTCAAAGAAATTTTCAGTCTATAATTAATGCCTCATTTGACTTAAAAAATGTTGCTTCTTTCCAACCTTATGTTTATTTTGAAGCTTCTTCTTTATTCAAAAAAGCAATATATTAAAAATTGAAAAATTATTAAGTATATGAGTGAAATACTTGGAACTGCCGTTGGATCAAAGGAATCCATTGGTTTGTATTTCTAGGTTTCTAAATAACATAAATAAACCATGTTGACTATTGACATTTTGTCTCATCAAATTAAATTAATGCCTTTCTTCCACATTATGCAGCAGACCAAGCTACCACCGGCTATCATTTTCTCATTTCTCATATTCTTTTGACAATTAATCATATCCACCTCATTCAATTCCATTCGAAATATTAGTTTATATTAAAAGAGATTATTAATAAGAGAAACTATGGATAATATTATATTTAACAATATAATAAATTATCAATAAAATTATATGTATTAATTTTAAATACATATAAAATTACTCATAAATTATAGGAATTTACTAAAATCTGAAGTATCAAAAGGGATAATAATAATAATATTATTATTAAACATGTTTTAAATAACACTAAAACTTTTGCTGTGATTTTCAAACTTAATGGTGAAGATCTTTTACAATAATATTGTTTGTTTGAGACTTACCCATCTTTCAATAGCTAATAAAATAGACCGAGAATTAGTGGGAATGCATAAAATTCTCCCTGTATGCTATTTAATGCATGTGTGAAATAGATAAAAGAAAAATTCAAAGCCATATTTTTTATGGAAATTAATTACATTTATTTTAAAATTATATACCTAACCAAACCAAGGAATGGGTTGACTGAATTGTTTCCCTTTTATCCTTAACTGCGTAGAGGATGTGGTGAAACTACAAACATACAAAGCTGAAGAGGAATATGAGATGAAGTGGCTAAAATTGTTCGCAAATTATTTTTATATCCTCCTACCGGGAAAGTTAGTGTCCAAAATTGAAAAAGGGTGAAAAATATATTTTTAAACTTAGAAAGTGAAAAGGTTAACTTCACACACTTGGGGTGGCAATTGGTAAATGTTGCTGCCTGGGAAAAATAAAAAGACAAATTAAAAGTCATAAATCTGACTAAGATCAATGGAAGAAACAGATAAGCACTTATATATTATTATTTAATTTTAGTATAATTTTCATTGAGCAAATAATGACACAACACGTCACCCCTTCATCTTTAGATAAGGACCGGTCATCTTATCTCTCCTCGTTCACAAAAGGTTTCCCTCTATAAATACAGAATTAGATTAGTTTTCTCCACCTATCCATTATTGAAAAGATTAAATCTTGTCACTGAATTTCCACAAACCAACCAACGTTATCCAATCAATTTCTTTTCTATTTGCGCAAAACCAAACCAAACCCACTGATTATTTGTTTTTATTTTTCAAACCTCAATCATTCATCCCCACTGAACCGCCTTTTATTAGCGTACAAGGAGAGAACGAGAAGATAAGAAGAAAAGAGAAATTTTTTAATCGGGTTAATATTCTGTTGTTATCATATAACAATGTCTACTTTTACTGCTGCTAGTGGAATGGTTCGATCAAATGGGTTCCAATTCAAGAGCTCAAAGAAGAAGAATATGGTGAGTAGGATGAGGGTTTCTTGTTCTTCTTCGGTTTCGATGGTGGATCCCTACAAGACTCTCAAGATTCAGCCGGGTGCCTCTGAATCTGAGGTTAAGAAAGCTTTTCGACAGCTCGCTTTGCAGGTTTAACTCTCTGTTTCTTTTTTTTTTTTTCATTGTTTATTAAAATATTTTGCAATTTCTGGGTTTTAATTTTTGTTCTTGTTCTGTGCCTTTTTTTCAGTATCATCCTGATGTTTGTAGAGGAAACAATTGTGGGGTTCAATTTCATCGGATCAATGAAGCTTACCAAGTATGTTGAATCTCAATCTCTATCTCTCTTTTTTTTTGGAGGGGGGTTGATTAATATTGAGTTTGAATTTTTTTTCTGTATCTTTTATCCAATTGGAAAGAATTTATGAAACAGGAAAATTCTTTTCTTTCGCATAAATGAAACTGAAAACGAAAACAGAAACAATTATCAGAAACGACATGGCCGGCAATGTTCTGTTGTAATTTTGGAGTTATTGATTATGATGTCTCTTCTGCTGTCATTGAATCACTCACAATTAAATAAAAATAATAATGCAATTAATAATTTCATTCTGGCTCTTGAGTGAAAAAAAAAAAAACAAAACAGAGGGGACAAACTCACAAGGCATCTTGCCCCCACCAGGTTTTCCTTTTTTTTATGCTTCGAAGGGCTGTTATTGTCATAAGGGGCTGGTTGGCGCAGCTGACCCCTCTAAAAAGGCGTCGAGTTTGATTAGTGTGATAACCTCTTTTTTGTAGCATATGCATTTACTGGGTGTGATTTATGGTGTATTTTGGTTATGAATTGCAGGTTGTGATGAGCAATTTGAGGGAAGAAAGTGAACCTCAGATGTTATATGAGACGTATGATGAAGGGGTTGATGAACCCATGAGGGGAATGGACGATCCAGATTGGGAATTATGGGAAGAGTGGATGGGATGGGAAGGAGCTGGAATCAGAGACTACTCATCTCACATTAATCCTTACATTTAGTTTAATAATCAAGCTGCAACCCCAAAAGTGGAATGGAGGTTGTTATTGTAAATACCTGAATGTAAAACAGCCATTGTTCTTTCTTCGTACATATAGAAGCTGAGAAAGAAGATATTTTGGCTCTCTTTCTAAAAAGTGTTTAGAAAAAAACAAATGTAATGGGCCATGGCCCATTTACATGTTCTTTTCAATCAAACCTATATAGAGTTAATGTCACAATTACCAATTTAATTCATTTATTAAATGTGTGTCCAATCCGTTTACAGGTTTGCACGAGGGAAACTACCACTGTCTACCCTCAGGTTTTCCCAAAACTTAACGGAACCACATGTATTTGAAACATTCAAAGATCGCCTGTATTTGTAAGTCAATTATGAACAATATTATATATATACATATTTGTATTATATAATTTTGATATACAGATAACATATTATTATCTGATTAAATATTAATTTATTTTTAATTTAAAATCAATCAATCACACACATCACCAAAAGTGTGTATATATAATTTTATCGATGCTTAAGGAAGTTAGTTTGACATTAACCTTGCCACAACTTTACTCAATTTCTTGAAATTCTTTTTACATTAATTTTAATAAAACTTCAATTCAAAAAAAAAAAAAGACTAGTAAAATTCACTTGTATTTATGATTCTCGATATTAAAAACAACTCGTTAGGTTTAAATTTTGCAACCCATTGAAGAATTGGATTGATATTGGATAAACCTATTAATTTATGAAGTTTAAACTTCATGATTCGGAGACATATTTTCTTATTAAATGAATTCCCAATCTCATCTTCTAACACCATATGATAATAATCCAATTATATACATTGCAATTTAATATAATTAACTAATTAAGACATTAACATATGATTGATCCATTTCAATCAAGTAAATGAATAAGGACTAAGGAGCACCATCGGCTTATTAGGCCAACAATTGGCCCAAAAATTATATGGGCTAAGTAATTGAGCATCTCCCTCGTTCAAATTACAATTCTCTTTTAACTATATTTATATACCCTAATTAGTATTGAAAATAAAACTTTAAACTTAATTAGGTTTTATGAAATTACTTAAAATACCTCAAAACCCTGTAATTAATTTCCCAAATTGATCTTGATCTTAGTTTCACCTTCCTCTTGGACTATACCTTTTATTCTTCTCATGCCACTCTAGTCTCGTAATTGTTGACTCTAACCTCAATATTAAATTGAACAAATCCATTATTTCGATTATTTTTCAATAGTTTTCACGTATAACCACATTTCAATCATTAACATAAATATTATCAATACACAATATCATACTAAAAATTAATAATTATCACAATCATAATCAAAGTCTATTGGAAAACACTAATATCTAGTCAATTGGACTTTTTAGTCCTCCAAACATTCAACAATTATAAAATATATATATTCATGCTTTTCGCCTCTATCTCCTATACCTCGCATCTTGTTGGTTGGTGTATTCCTTTGTTCTCATCAATTTGAGGAAAATTTGTGTTTTAAGGTATGAAGGGTGAATGTGGTTAGTCTTTTGTTGGATTTATTACTGGAAATTGATTAGAATTTGAAAAATGGATGACAAATGATAGAAAACTCGGTTTATACGAATAACATCCGTGTTAATTTATATTTTATGGGTAATAAAAGTTTAACCGTTGGGTAGTTACTCACTGTAAACAGTATAAGAGTTAATTTATACCCTAAACAGTATAGAAAGTTTAATTAATACCACTTTTAAATTTGGGTTTGGGGTCATAGCCTTATTGGCGCCAAAATAAACAGTGTAAAAGCAGAGTTGGGGAGTTAAGTTCGGGAATGACGCTGGCAAATTGAGGACCCGTACTTGTTTTTTGGAACTTTGAACTCTCGTTGCTCACAGTCACGCCACATTATTTCTGTTTTTTTCAAGGGAGAAGGACTATTTCCCACCCATATTTTGATGCAACCTCACATTGGCACCCACGGCAGATGAAAATCCAGTTTTCCCACCCGTGACCAAACTGCCGTCCAATTTTTCAGTTAGAGACAGGGGCAAAATCGTCATTTGCTATTTAAAACCTTAAAACTTTTAAATTTTACCATTTCCCCCCTCCAAGTTTTAAAAACTAATAACTAACCCACCCTCAAAGTTTGAAAAGTTTAGATTTCACCCCTGGGGTTTGCTCCTTCTCCGGCCACCATCGACGGCCGACGCATTCGACCGATCTCCCATCTCCGACTACAAAGGACGACGAAGGAGGACCCTTCGTCGCCCAGATCTGGACGACGAAGCGTCGTCCAGATCAGGAAGAACAGACGAAGGACGACGCTTCGTCGTCCTTCATCGTCGCGTCTTCCAGATGCGACGAGCCACGAAGAGAGAAGAAGAGAGACCTTCGTCGAGCTGGACGACGACCGACGAAGGGAGCGATCTCCCAGATCTGGACGACGTGCGACGAAGGGAGGTCTCTTCGTCGCACCACCGCCGTCGCACTAGGAGAAGGAGGAGGCCGGTGACGACGCCGGAGAAGACGTCGGGAGATGAGATTGAAGAATGGGGGTGAAATGCTAGTTTTGAAAGTTATGGGGGGCGGCTGTATTTTGAAAAATATGGAAACTCTAGGTTTGGGGGTGAAAATGTTAGTTTTTAAAGTTTAAAAACTTTAGGTAAGGTGAAAATGTTAGTTTCTAAAACCTAAGGGGGGTGAATGGTAAAACCCTCACATCAATTTTGGAAAATTAAATTAAGGGGTATTTTGGTCATTTCATCTAACAAGGGTAAAATGGACATTTTATCCGTATGCAAACAGATATCATCCATTTTAACAGCTCATGAGTGGGAAAACTGGATTTTCATCTGCCGTGGGTGCCAATGTGAGAATGCATCAAAATATGGGTGGGAAATAGTTCTTCTCCCTTTTTTCAAAGGCCAAAAGAGTCATTCCCAAAGGAAAAGTAAAAATCACAAGTTTGATTTACCCATAGACGAAACTTTGGAAAATTCAAATACTCTATGAGTTAAAATATAAAATTAATAATAATATTTAAATAAATAAAAATTTATATTATTTACCCTCTTAATTTAAAAAACTCATATATTTTTTTTTAAATTAAGTTTTAAAAGGTAACATTTTTTCCTTATCTAAGGTTTCAAATTTTATTTGTGAATTTTCTATAAACGATAGTCTCTCTCTCTCTCTTGATGACCTCTCTTTCTCTTTGATTGATGATGTCTAGATTCGGTGAAATTCAAATGAAGAATCAAAACTCTTCGTCTAGACCTTCATTGTCCATATAAATCTGTTTTGTCTGGATGACAACGACGGTCTATATAAAGAGTCGTCCTCATCTGGAGGAAGACACTCCTCGATTGGACCGTCTTTATTGCCCAAATGAAGATTTCGTTTGGATGATGAAGATCTAGACAACAAGTTTTGATTTTTCGTTTAGATTTTGTCAAATCCAAATTTGCGGTTAGAGGGAAAACACCAAAGGAAGAGATGTCACCGAGAGGGAGAGAGATAAGCTATTGTTTATTAAAAATTCATCGACGAAATTTAAAACTCTAGGTAAGGAAAAAATGTCATTTTTTAAAATTTAATTTTGAAAAGAAATTATTAGTTTTTCAAATAAAGGAGATAAAATGATGAAAATTTTAATTTTTTAAATATTATTATTAAATAATAATTTTACTTTTAATTTTAACTAAAAATTTTAAAAGATTTTAATTCATATATGAGTATTTAAGTTTTTAAAAGTTTGAGGGTGGGAGCGGGATCTTACTATACCTTGGGTGGGAAAACGAATGGCCTTCTTTCAATTTCTTTACGTGGACTCTCTGTCGCCTCTGCTCTTACGCCCGTGACTTCAATTGGGTTTTACTATTTCATTCATCAGGTTTCAAATCTAGGGTTCTAATTTTTTATTTTAATTTATGTCTCTTTTTGTTGTTTTCATTGGTTGATTGCTTTTGTTCTTTTGTTATTTAATCTGCTTACTCATTTTTTTCTGCAGTTAATTTGCACACTCTGATTGACTGTCAAAGTTGTGAAAAATTTCCAGTGGAGGTAATTGATAAGTTATGTTTTTGGAGTTTTTGATTCTGCAAATTATGTAGAAATGATGAGAACCGCCTGGTTTTTGCTTAGAACCGACTGAAAAAATTGATTAGTTGATGTAAATTTTGGTATTGGCTTATGTTTTTGTAATATGTGGGGGATTTTTTATTTTAGAGGTTTTTCGTGAGCTTGTTAAATGCCATGTAATTATAGATTTTTGTTGGATATTAGGGTCTTTATTTTTCATCTCTTCTTTGTACTGGAAGTTAGGCTGAAAAATCGTCTAACAGCTAAGCAAGGAAGAATTCATGTATCGATCATTTATAAAGTCCGTGATATCAGCTTAACAATTTTGGATTTTTTGTATTATCTTATGTTGGAGATAAGGGGTACCATAGTGGGTTTAAAGTTATGCTTAGTGTTGTGCCGAGCCGGATCCTGATTTTAGGACACATGCTCATCCTTCTCCTTCCTTAGTCCATTTTTCTAATGTAGATAGGAATTCATACGTTAGGCATCGTATATTTATCTCAGAAGCCAAATGTTTTTTTTAAGTATTTGAGTAAGTGTCCTATCATGATTAAACCATTTTATGAATGTGGAAGATTTGAAATGAAAGCCATAAATTGTGTACATCAATACTTGTAGTGGGTAAGGAGTTTTTGCAAGAAGATGCCTTATCTTTTTTCTTCAGCACATTTGTTTGAATATATCTATATAGTAGTAGTAAGAGAAGCAATAGTTGTAACACTTTTGTTTCATGCATTCTAGCATTTTTGAGCTCATCATCAATGGCCGAACTTAAAGAACGCCTGCTTCCACCAAAACCTGCATCTGCTGTAAACCTTAGAGATCCTTCTTATCGACCATTTACTTCAGGACATCAACCGTTCCAAGGCATGGATTTTTCAGGGTTGAAGAAACGAGGCCAGGGTGTTAGATCATGGATTTGTGTTGATACATCTGGGAATTCACATGTCATGGAAATTGACAAGCTCACAATGATGCGTCGTTGTGATTTACCTGCTCGTGATATGCGCTTACTCGATCCTTTGTTTGTTTACCCCTCTACAATTCTTGGCAGAGAGAAGGCTATTGTTGTAAATTTAGAGCAGATACGTTGTATTATCACTGCAGATGAGGTTCTGCTCCTGAATTCTCTCGATAGCTACGTGTTGCAATATGTGGTGGAGCTACAACGGCGTTTGACAACAGCTGGAGTGAATGAAGTCTGGCAGTCTGAAGGTAATGATCCCAACTGGAGGCGAAATAGGAATTTTGACAATGTGTATGGGAGCACATCGCCTGATTACTTGCCCTTTGAGTTTAGAGCCCTTGAAGTTGCTTTGGATGCTGCTTGTACGTTTCTTGATTCTCAGGTGCAATGTTGGGAACATAATCTCTTTTATCTTTGGGTTAAATTATTGGTAGTAAACTTTGTTAAAATTGGTAATTTCATCTTTGAGTCCGCACTCCAAAATTGTTAAATCTTGAACGGTTAACGTAATTCTAGTTTGAGTAATAAGATGTTCTATCTAAGCTTCAAAATATTATGATTCATAGATGGCTACTGTAAGTTGTGGTTAGATATAAGAGCAATTATGGACTGTGGAACCTTTGATTTTCTAATTTATCTTATATATCTTGGTTTAATTGATTAATTTATCATTCTTTCAGTAGTTTACATAAGTCGGCAATTGGGATAACCTCCTCTGCTAATGAAATGTAGAAAAACCTCTTCATTGGAAATGAGTAGATTTTTTTATATTGTTTATTGTACAAATAAAACTGAAAATACATTGTTTCAAGTGGCAGCGTTTTGTAAAAGTTGTTCAAGATTGCTTATGTATGTAACTTAGGAGGACTGTCTTTTTGTTTTTGGTCTCCTGTCATGATTAAATCAAAGTTGTGATGGGGAAATGTAGCATCTGGCCTAAAGGATGGCGATACTATTAGTGACTGCACTGTCTTCCTCTGTGAAGACTTCTTAGTATTTTAATTTTTCCAAGGGAATGGATACGTATATTATTGGCCATTCTCCATTAGATACATGGATTTGCCGCTCATGTATCGTATTTATCTAATCTGCAAATCTTGAGACAGAAGGACATTGTTTTTATATCCAAATGTTCACCAAAATTTCAGGAGTGAAGTGAAATTTGTGTTTAGTATAGCTTGGTGTGTAATGATATTTAATCTTTAAAATAGTTTTCCTCTTGTAGATTGAAATATAAAAAAAATCTCTTTAGAAATATTCTATTAAACCAATATATTTGCTTGGGTCTCCAATTATTGTCTCTCTTCTTCTCTAGTGACCTATTGTCAGTTTGCTTAGCAAAAACATAAGGGAAATCCACTGCTATAGCCATGTCTGTAACAAGGGAAAGTCTGTGTCTTGGACTTTTTCATGTGCGACTTTAAATATTGATTTATGTGACAGTCCAAGTAAGGTCCAATGGAGATGACAATTTTGCTTTACTATTGGGCTGTCAAAAATTGAAGACCTTCTAGTATATTTTGTTGTTGGGTTTCCT
The DNA here is from genome assembly GCF_011075055.1 of Mangifera indica. Classification (NCBI taxonomy): domain Eukaryota; kingdom Viridiplantae; phylum Streptophyta; class Magnoliopsida; order Sapindales; family Anacardiaceae; genus Mangifera; species Mangifera indica. The sequence goes on from NC_058139.1 coordinate 6,167,130, forward strand.
CATTTGTTTTCTTAATATTAATATATAATAGCTGTATGTCATCTTATTTGTTGTAGAGTTGATTACTTGGTCATTTAGTAATCCACCCTTAATTGTATATTTCTAAAGGCTGCAGAATTGGAAATTGAAGCATATCCATTGCTAGATGAACTAACATCAAAGATTAGTACACTAAACTTGGAACGTGTGCGTCGATTGAAAAGCAGACTTGTAGCACTGACTCGCAGAGTACAAAAGGTATTGTGTAATGGCTTTTTACCTTTTAACTCTTATTGTCATGTGAATGTTTGTAACAAATCTTTTTTCTTTGCAATTGCATATAATTAGGTTAGAGATGAGATAGAGCAGCTAATGGATGATGATGGGGATATGGCAGAAATGTATCTTACTGAGAAGAAAAGGCGAATGGAGGCATCAGTGTATGGTGACCAATCCCTGATGGGATACAGATCAACTGATGGCATGCTATCTATTTCTGCTCCTGTATCTCCAGTTTCGTCTCCCCCTGATTCTCGTAAGCTTGAGAAAAGCTTGAGCATTGCAAGGAGCAGGCATGAAAGCATGAGGAGTATCGAAAGTAATACTGATAGTGTTGAGGAGCTCGAGATGTTGCTGGAGGCATACTTTGTAGTTATTGATAGCACCCTAAACAAGTTGACATCGGTATATACTGTATCCATTGTATCTGATCCTCATTTTTGTGCAGTATGGGAAACAATCTAATCATCATTTTTATTCACTTGTGTCAGTTGAAGGAATATATTGATGACACCGAGGTTTTCATCAACATTCAGTTGGTATGTTTCTTTCTTATTGGCAACAACATGCGCAATTTATTCTTCAGCAATGCATTAGAGCTGGTCAAAAATTTTCAACTGGTTTTCACAATTATCTGTGATAAATTAACAAAAAGATGGACAATGTGGGTGTTGAGATTGCACATACCGTAGCTATAGCTTTAAAGATGATCACAGTGATTCCCAAAATCCAGTAGTACCCTACCTATTAGATCTGCCAGACGGAATTTCAGTTACAATTTCCTTACTGCAGCTGAATTATCTCTTGAGAACAATTTGAAAGGGAAACATGTATCATAATGCTGACCAATTCTTTTTTGTGTTGTAGGATAATGTCCGAAACCAGCTGATCCAATTTGAGCTGTTGCTGACAACGGCAACGTTTGTTGTTGCCATATTTGGGGTTGTAGCAGGGATCTTTGGCATGAACTTTCCAATATCATTATTTGATGATGCTAATGCATTTAAATGGGTTCTGATAATTACTGGAGTTTTTGGAATCATCATATTTTTTGCATTTGTATGGTACTTCAAATACAGAAGACTTATGCCGCTGTAGACAATAGTAGGAAATTGTTGTTAGAAATTCTAGAGGAATTTATTTTAGGTCTTATTTAATCCCCCTTATTGGATTATTAGATTAAATTACAAATCATTACATGTTTAGGATATCTTTTGTGAATATTTTATGTGAATAATTGTTTATTATAATCGTATTTTTAAATTTTTTAAATCATAGTCCAAAAATTAGGAAGATTAGTTTTTTCATTATTATCATTTTGTTTATCTTCAGCTTTTATGTCAATATATCACTAATTCTAGTTACAGACATGTTCAAATATTTTAGGGTATTTATCATGCACTCGTGTCATTTTCTTTTTCTTTTTAAAAATTGTGGGTAATTTATATTGGCTACAGTAATTTGTACAAAAAATTGATATCACTTGTGCATGATATATTTAAATATTTAAGGCAACTAGGATACTAACATACGGTAACCTCAAATTATTGTCAATTAAATGCAATAAAATGGGTACTTAATTGGGGCATAATTATTGATAATTGTTGTTGGCGACGAAAACTTCAACTCCCTTGTGCAGATACATATAAACTGCGCACTTGGTATAATTTATATACAGGAAACTCATTTCTGATTGAGAATAATTATAACTTAGAAACCATACGGGAAAAAAAATCTTAGACTTCTCTAAGCTGAAAAATAATAACTGTGCTGCCATTCATATTGAACAGTATTTTTATTTCTCAGGTTATAAAAACTGAGCATCCCAAGCATCGAGTTATAGCCTACCAATCTGTTGACCAAATTGGCAAATCGATGAACAAATGAAAAAGTATCTACTCCCTTGAGCATTATTGTTTTTCATTCTATCTCTAACCCAACTGGAAGACGTTAAACAAAAACTTCACCCACAAAGGGAATCTCAGACTAATTTTCACAAATCAAGACACTAGCGGCACCATAGAATAAAGAGATTGTATACCTACCGAACCATCTAGAAGGCAGTTGAAGGAAATGCTAGTCCTTTCACATGATATGCGAAAGTATCATTTAGAAGGCAATGAAGCTGACGAGAGACGTGCACTCCGTGCCTTGTCAGCCTTTTCCAAGTAATCTTGGTGTGACTGATGCTTTGATCCTGCCAGGAGACAAAAGTTCTTAGATTTAGTTTGAAGTTCCAACTCCACATATCTGTGCATAAAGCAAAGAAATAAGGCGACCATGGAAAGGAAAACATAACGAAACAGCTGCTTTTGCAACACAGTGGTCAAATACTCAAAGCTGAAGGTTTAAATTTCGTCAAAACCAATCATCTCCATGAGCAAAAAATTGAATTTCTAAATTTCAGCAAAACCAATTCCCACAGACTGAATACTGAGCATACATAAATGTCACACAAGTTTCTACAAAGTGATGCTATGTGTACTTATAATGAGTACCTGATGATAAGATGTCATCATGTAATTAGATGTTACTTTATCTTTAATTCAAAATCATCCAATCATATAGTGTTACATCATTATTAATATTTAAATTGATATTCATTATAAATGCACATAATGATATTGGTTACTACATGCTAGCTTAATTACTTACCATCATCACCAAAGACCATTATAAATTTTTGTGTATCACAGCAAATGTATCACTGTGCTCACACAGCAATCCTCCACACCATCAAAACTTTCCAGTTCACCAAAATTTTTGCTTGACAGACAAATTGACAAATTAATAAATTCTCTATCATGTCTGTCCCTTTTGAAATAGTCATCTTGGTATAACAAGTGTAATGACCTTTCCATCCGATAACCCAAAATTTAAAGATACATACACATAAAAATAACAACGAAAAGATGTCTTTGCAGGGGCACAAGATGCCGAATCATAAAAGAAAGATGTATATCAAACAGGACAGATTTAGTGCTCCTTACATTGGTTGTAGAAGGGAATAAACTTTCATGCTTCACACGGTACCCATATAAAATAACTCTCTGAATATTTCAACATCTACCTAATGAGGCATAATTATATGGATGCTCCTACAAGCAGCATCACCCCACTGAATTCTATGCACTGTGCCAAGCACCAACAAGACATAAGCCTATCCACCTTAACAAGGAAAAAACATCATGGAGCCCTAGGATTTCACCTAAATACTAGATTTCTAGAAATTTCATCACAATTTCCAGCAGTTAAAGCACATCCTATCCATTCCCGAACTTTTGGTACATGATATTTTCTATCCACCAATCTATTTATACATATATTAAAATTCATACTAAATTGAAATTTCTATTATTTTTTTTTTTCATTCCAGCAGACGATTAGTAATTCACGAAATTTTATAATAACTAAAAAACAAAAAAACTGAGGGCTAAGAATTTGAATGAACCTCGATTCATGAGATACCAAGGCACTCCGAAAATTGCAGTGATGATTACGATGCCGGCAAACACGTGCTTCTTCTCTCCACTGTATAAGTAATGATCCATTCTTGACCTAAAGCCTCCTCCAGCTGCTCCAGCTGTAGCTCCGCCGTTTGAGCTAGTACTTTTTGTTTCTTTGCCCATTTTACCCCCTAACCACCTCAAATTTACTCTTTGGTCAATTTCCAGCTCAGTTTCTTCTCTGTTATTTGTACACTTCAGAGTTTGGTTTTTGAGTACTCTGCTAATGCATAAACCCTTCATTTAGGTGATGTTTGGTTGCAGGCTTATGGTATTCCGCTCAGGGGAAGTTACTTTTGCGCTAGCGGATGAGATCATGGGCCGGCCCAATTTTTATTAAATTTTGGCTGATTATACTAAAAAATAAAAAAACACAGGACTGATAACCAAATCATTAATAATATTTAGTTGAAGAATTTGAATATTTTCTTTTCTTTTTAAAAAAAAATATTTTCTCCTGGAAAAACTTAAATATAAATAATTCTCATACAACAATTTAGTGAGAAGAGAAACAATATTCTATGCATTAGTCCAGTGATGGGACGAATAAAGTATACAAAATTTCCTTTTTATATTTAAATATACTCTTGTATTGCTTTTGGAAAACTTACCACAAATTATTTGCGAATTTTTAATTCTACAAGGCCCTTTTTGGTCAACTACTTATGCATTTATAGACAATGCTAGCTTTGTCACCTAGTGGGATAGCTCAGTGGGGAAAGGGTCAAACTGAAGATCTGAATGTCACGTGTTCGATCCACTCTCATCGCAATTTATGAACACTTTTTAAAAACATTACTTTCTCTTTTTGGCTTTAAGCGCATTGCTATTAAGTGTTAAGAAAGATGGCTTTAGGCTTTGACATGTTTCCCATTGGAACACGATAGTTTTAATGTTATACTCAATGGGTGATACAATTTATATTTTGATGTAGTTGAACTGAAGCAAAGAGAATTTGGAGAGAAATGCCAAAATACTGCATCACAACAAATGCTACTTATTATTCGGACTTTATTTCTTGCTTCTTAAAGATGGAAATCTTTTTTATTCTCTGAGACTGTATGATGAAATGAAGAAAAGGGATTGGGTCCCTGGTGATGAAGTTTACAACTCTTTGATTTATGTACTGACAAACGAGAATTGTAAGAACCAAGTGTTGGAATTGAAGAACTCAACTCAAGCAGCCGGCATTTAGGAGATCACTGGAAAGGCAATTTGGGAAAGTATTTAAAGAGAACACCTAGGTAGAGTTAGATTTCTTTATTTATTTATGAGCTCTCTCCCGCAACTATGTACTGTCCAGCACATACAGAGGCTCTAAAGCCGAATAGAGCCCTATTTGTAAGTGCAAAATCTTTGAAGAAAATGTGAGTGCTGTGCTATGCTGTGGCAGCAAGAACATTTAACTTCATCTTGGCTCTTTTGTTAAGAAATATAAATCTTGTCTACCCCTTAATTAACCAACCACTATCCATGAAATAAATTTTCTAAATTGTAATGGATAAATCACTAGTCTCGATCAAAAACCTGTCCACCCAAAAAAAAAAAAAATGTGATTAGATTCTTGTTGAAAGCATGCAAATTAGATTCTGTTTTCCATTACAAGTCAGAAGATTATTCCGATTTGAAATTAGCAGTCGAAAGCCGCACAAAAACACAATATTCTTGAAACGGTTTAATGAATCATTCTTAATTAGTGATTGATTGATGAACAGGGAGCTCCCCCGTGACTCAATGAATCACGGTTTGCGTGTTTATTAGCTTTAGACTCTCTGAAAGTAACTTTAATGGACCCTCAACACTGACCAGTCAACAATAAGCAACGGAAAACAAAGGAGCAATCATTTTCTTTTGAAAGTTCAGGTGAACTGCTAACTACCTTAATAACTACATGTTTCATGGTGGACCTAATTTCTTTTAAGGGTTACCATAAAGCCAGGGCATCTCCATTAATGCCCTCTCAATAGTCAAACCAAAATTTACTTAGATTGGAGTAACTACTTAGGTTTTTGGCTGTAGCTTGATATTCAATGCTAATGATTTAGATGGCTTGTTTTAGCCTTTAGGTCCTGTGATATTGACTTGCTAGCAATAAGAAATTTCCCATTGCGACAAAGAAACAAGTTTTGGTTTTCAAGCTTTTGCTACTTCAGTGTAACATGGCCTGGAATTCAAACCACCCCATCTTGAACTTAAAGAAAATTCTTCTCACGGTCAGCATAGAAAGTGAAAGAAATTTTGCGAACACAAAAACTGAGCATAAATTTAGTTTAGGAGAAAAGAAAGCAAAGAAAATCCACTCATCTACCATATATTAACACATACAACAAAGTAATCCTCACATAATTAACAATTTACAATATGGATGTTTAGTCCCCAAATGTGTTTCCAGGTTACATCTTCTGATCACTGATTCTACATTACTCACAAAAAACCCCAATAAGATTACATGATAGAAGGATCAAGAAAGTGTACCCAAGCCTGTTTAATCTGCATTCAACTTCTGTTTTCTCCTTGCCTTGCCAAATATTTTTGAAGGAGATGGAGAAAATTCAATTGGAAGAGGTGGAAGATCCATCTCTCCTTTCAAAATCTTTACAGCCTCCACAATATCTGGCCGTAACTCTGGTGTCTTCTGTAAGCAAGTGAGAGCCAAGTTGATGCACAAAATTGCTTGCTCTTTATTATACTCATCTCTCAATTTTTCATCCACAAGTTCTAAAATGTTGCCAGTTTGAGCCAAGTGCCTGCACCAGCTTATCAAGTTTGCCTTTTCGAGCTTCATTGGCGAAGCAAGAACATGTAATGGCCTTCTACCAGAAACAATTACAAGGATCAATACTCCTAAGCTGTAAATATCGGCCTTCTCCATTAAATATCCACAACCACCGTACTCAGGGGCAACATAACACAATGTCCCTCTCATGCTTGTTGTGCTACTCAATTCGCGGCTGAAAAGATCTCCACTCCACATGTCACTTCCCATTGAATTCTTGTTCTTCTTCTTCCACCCTCTTCTGAAACTAAACTCCCCATTAGCATCACAGTCATCTTGATTCTGTTCCCCAAATTTCTTTCGCCTATAGAACTGAAACTGCCTACGTAGATCAAAATGTGGAATCTTAAACCCCTTCTTCCACTTTGTTTCAAGCTTCCTCAGCTTACTACTCTTCTTACTAATCTCATCCAAGTGCTCTTCTTTCCACCATTCTTGAATCTTCCTGTGCTTTTTCTTTCTGTTTTTCCTACACTTTGACTCCTTCTCAAACCCCTTTTCCAATTTTTCAAAACCAAGCTCTTGTATGTGTGATTCATGAACAAGATCTAAGTTATCTAATTGGGTTGAATTATCCAACTCAAGCTTCTCATGGATGCTTTTTTTCTCTTCCTCCCAATCAGGATTTGTTGAAGGGCAAATTTGGCTCCCTATCCACTCCATAACATAATCTTTACTGCACAATTCACCGCTCCCATCCTGTCTCCACCACCAATCTTTCCCCCACTGTTTCATATTTGCTGCATCATCACTAACAGAATTAGTTGTAAAATTCAAGTCCTTGCTATGATCAATGCTACAAGGCTCATCCTCATAAGGCACAAACTTACTAGACCATTCAACCCCACCAATATCTATACTTGAAACCTCTTTCCCCTTTCCATTCTCAGCCTTCATAAAATCACTTTCACTAGCGATACTAGCATTATAGTTGACAGAATTTAAGCTCAGAGCTCTGAAATTGTAGCATGCTCTACTTTTGTTTGAAGAAGAAGAAGCTTGTAAAGCAAGAGCAAAATCTACCTCATGAGAACTTTCAACAGGAGTTCCAGTTGCTGGAGTCTCTGAAGCCAAATTCCCAGAAAGCTCTTGACTTTTCCATAAATCCGTACTCTTTCCCAAGTCTTGGCTAAACAAATCCACCCCAAATTCACCCTCCACTTTGATCCTTGACAACCCAAAATCAGAAACTTTTGCTCTATAATCTGAATCAAGTAACACATTACTAGGCTTAATATCACCATGAATCACAGGTGGATCACACCCAAAATGCAAAAACTCTAACGCTTTAGCAACATCCATGATGATATCAAATCTTTGATTCCATTTCAGAACCAAATTATTGCCTTCACTAAACAACAACTCCTGCAAGCTCTTATTTGGCATGTACTCATAAACCAAGAACCGCTTATGCTTCTCCATACAGTAGCCCAAAAGGGTCACCAAGAAAGGAGACCTTAACCCACCAAGAATCTGCAACTCATTCTGAAATTCTCTTTCAGCTTGTAAAGAGAAAGTGTCAAGTCTCTTAATGGCATACAACTTCCCATCTCTCGCAATGCCAAGAAACACAGTGCCGGAACCCCCTTTGCCAATGATATTCCCCTCATCAAACTCATTAGTTGCATTTTTCAGCTCCTTGTAGGTGAACCTCTGGAGCTTCAAAGGAGCATTGGAGTCAAAGGGAATGGTTTTTGACCTATTAACAAGAGAGTACCAAAGATGATACAGAATGTAAAGGAATGTCAAGACAATAACCACAGAAGAAGAAACAGTGAGGATCAAGAACAACACTCTTGTTTTGCTAATAAAGCTTGGTTTAGCTACAGGACTGGAGGTTGGAGAAAGAAGTAGTGATCTTGCAGGCATATTTAGGCAATTTCTGCTTCTGGGTATTGAAGGGTTTATTGTTTTCTCGGTTAAGTCACAAGAGTTGACGATGAAGACACAAAGCTGTTAACCACATATTTTAAGTTTAGCCATTTTTGTTTCTTGCTCTAGTCTCCGTATCCAATGTTAAATTGCTTTACAGTTGGATAATCATAAGGGTTGATGATATTTTTTAGTGAGTGAGTTTATATAGGAATTAAGAAATGAAGAATGAAAAGAGTGAAAATAATAATGGAGGGTCCCAATGTGCTTTTGACTAAAGAGCAAAGTTTGCAGAGAAAGAAGAGAAAAAGATATAAAAGAAATTAAAAAAAAAAATGGAGGAAACATAGAGTAGTGGAATGGTGAGTGGTGAACAGTCAAATTTTAACCAGATAAGTGCTTCTGATTTCTCATGGACCATTTTTTGTTTGGTAGTGTTGGGAGCAGAGCTGGTGTGTGAAAGCGATCAAAATGAAAGAGTTAAATTATCCTTTTGCTCAATTCTCTGGTCACTTTCAGAATCTTATATATATTATTAATTTATTTTACGTGTATATGTAATGTATATTCTTGCTTTGCCTGGAGTTCAAGTGATGAATGTCAGCTCAGTCTGAGAGCCGAAAGGATGTAACCTAGCAAGCAGCAGGAGTCACGAGATAGATAGGATAGGATACCTTTGTATTACTTGTAAACAACTTCCTCACTTCGAGGTTTTCGCTCACTTTTTACCCCTCTGGGTTGATTACATGTCATTCTCTAGATTTTATATAAAACATTCTCTTTTCACTGTTGATGACATCTTGTTAATTAACTGTACTGCTTCAAGAATAGAAAAATATATTTTGGATAAAATCATGGAAAATTTGGCTATAATAATTGTTTGTTTAGCATTAATGTAGTATTTAAAATCGGAGAGGCAAAGATTTTGCACTAAACTTGAGCAGTTACAAAGTAATAATTGATTCTATTCCTCACAGATAATGTTGTCAGATTTGCACTAATAAAATATCAAATCAATCATACGAAAGATGTCTGAGAAGACAGTGCTTGAGATATTTTAACTATTGTGAAGATGTATTTATTGATTTTTATTTTGCCTCTCAAATTTTCAAGTTATAAATCATAGGTTTTTTGTTTTTTTTTTTTTAAAGTAAGAAATCGTTAATTGGGTATTTTAACTTTTGCTGCTGAACTTATCTTTTAGAAGCCAATAAATCATAGAAATCCTGGACAGAAAGGAGACTGAGAGCCAATGCTCTGAATGTCAGTTCATGACCATGTTCACTGTCCAAAATTTGGGGCCATTGCCTTGACCTGTTGACCACTTTAGCTGATGCTCGTGTGCGTGTTGCGTTTTCTTTTCTTGGTCCTTGGTTTTGCTTTAATTTTTTTGGACAGAGATTTGGAAACCATGGGAAGCAGCAGCAGCTAATGTGATTATAATTGTCAATTATATTGACAATTAATATGAAGATGAAAAAAATTTGATGTAATGATATAGACCAAAGGACTTATTTTCACCAAGATTTGGTGTATATATGAACTCTCCTCTAGTAATATAGACTAAAAGACTTATTTTCACTCAATATTTGAATTGAATTTAAACTAAATTATATTCAAACTCGATTTAACTCTAATCATAACGAAATATTCCTATCATTTCCCTTGCTCAAATAATTTTGCGAATGAGATGGAAAATGACAGAGAGCCTAATTGGGATGGGAATGGAGGAGGGC